>NW_007251008.1:53033-88751 GCF_000164805.1 Carlito syrichta | reverse complement strand
CAAGTTGCCCAGGCGGGTCTTGAACCCGTGGGCTCAGGCAATCCACTCACCTCAGCCTCCCAAAGCGCAGGATTTCAGGCTGAGCTACCGAGCCCGGCTAGAGTTAAACTCTTACTCAAACAAACAAACAAACAAATAAATAAATAAATAACACAAGAAAGGTCGGGCATGGTGGCGCACACCTATAATCCCAACACTTTAGGAGGCCAAGGCAGGAGGATTGCTTGAGCCCAGGAGTTCAAGACCAGTCTCAGCAACACAGTGAGACCCTTGTCTCTACAAAAAAAAAAATAACACAAGAAAAAGAAAAGAAATAATAATGAACAACAACAAAGAAATAGATATATTTCCCTAAGTTTACTGGAATGAGCCAGGAGCAGAGGGTAGGAGAGAAAAGGAGGCCTGGAAATTGAAAGGAATGATGTAAAGTGAAATCTGAATGAGTAAAGACTGGCAATCCTAGCCAGGATCGGTGGCTCAGCCTATAATCCCGTGCCTTCGGGAGGCTGAGGTGAGTGGATTGCCTGAGCCCGCGGGTTTGAGACCCGCCTGGGCAGCGAGACCTCATCTCTACAATAAAATAAAAAAACCAGCCGGGCGTGGTAGCGCATGCCTGTAGTTCCGGCTACTTGGAAGGCTGAGGCGGAAGAATCGCCGGAGCCCAGCAGGTCGAGGCTGCGGTGGCCGGGAGCGGCCACTGCACTCCAGTCTGGGCGACAGAGTGAGACTCCAACTCAAAAAAAAAAAAAAAAAGACTGGCAATCCTGGTGGCTCCGGTTCCCTGTGAATCGGAATAGGACTAAAAGGAGGTGATGGCAGCCGCAACTGGCTGAGCAACTGGGGGACCGCAGGGAAAGGGCAAGGAAGATAAGACACACTTGTACACACTTAATAAGAAATATCATTTCCAGAAAACATTAAAGAAAACATTAACTTACCAGTATGTACTGTAGCTACTGCAATCCATACACACTGTGTGCTGAGCTTTATCTTGTTTTTCTGATTTCTTATGGTTGGTTAAGGGTATTTGTGCATCTTCGTAATGTTTTTTTGCATGGCCATTCACATACCTTACAAAAACCAAATTAAAGTTTACTTTAATTTAAATATTGCTTTGGAAATTAAAGTAGTAAGAGATGACAATGTCAATCAAATCAAAATAAGAAATAAATTCTATAACAGCATTCAATCATTTAGTGATTTATTAAGCTGAATACTTAAAATATGTTCCTTTTTTGCAATCAAATACTACAGTCAAGTTTAATCATATAGAAAGCTGGGCCCAGGCAAGGAAAGGCATTATCAATGCAAATCAGTTTCAGTACCATTGTTATTATCATTTATAAACTCCTTTGCTGATGCTGTCACTATAGCTTTTTGTTAAGTTTTTCTCAAATCGCTAGCCCCCAACTCAGGTAATTATCAAAGACAAGCTCCGTAAATTAAATGACTCAACCACTTCCCACAGGTCCACAGGCTCTACTCAGGATGCTGCTTAATAAAAAACGTTGAGAGTCAGATATGAAAACAGGATAATCTTCCCTCTCTTTCTCATCAGTGTGGCTTGAAATCTTTTATCTGAAGGCCTGAATAATCAGCTCCACTTATAGGGAAGCGTGTCTGTTCAGGAACAATCCAAATGAAACACAAATCATCTTAAGCTTATAAAAACTGCTATATCTTTCCATGGACAAAGATAATCAAAAGTTGATTATGTACATAACTGTAGAACCCTTTTCAACTCAGATTTGATACATCATTATATTACTACATGCAAAATGAAACTGAAACTAGGACACATGCACACAGTGTGCACTCAAATTCACCTAAAGACTGCACAGTGCTGTCACTGACCATCACTGTGAAGGTGCTTCTGACAAAACTTCCTAGCTCCTAGAAAGCAGCCAATTTGCAGAAGGCAAGGCCTACTTAAAAACTCAAAACAGTCAAAACAAACAAATGTTGGTGAAATGGGACCAAAACAAAAGGACTCAGAGTTCAGATGACATTTTCATCATGAGGCACCTCAACTGCACCAAGGAACAACACTTACCTTGGGGGAAGTAGGATAGGTCTGACAAGTAGAAAGGACCAACTTCAAGCCTAGCCTCTATTCCCAGGAAAACTGCAGGCATTTGAGGAAGTGTTAATCTCAACTTGGAATCTGATCATGGTCTTTTTCCATTTTTTCAATGTACTTTAAACCTTGAGTTTACATGGGTCCTCTGTCCACAAAACTGGACTAAAATGAATTTTAAAGTCAAATAATGATTAAGAGTATAAGCTCAAAAACTAGACTACCTGGGTTCAAAAGTAGGCTTTGTCACATCCTGGCCATGTGAGCTTGGGTGAGTGACTTAACCTCTCTGTGCTTGTTTTCTCATCTGTAAAATGGAGATAATAGTACTTTGTGTCTCATGGGTTGTTAGGTGATTAAATTAATCCATGGCTCATAACAAATGCATATTAACGATTATTTTATTAGCATTTCTCTTTCTATGCTTAACTACTACTTATTCAGAATCCAAACAACATAATTAATTAGAAAGTGGCACATTTAGCACATACTTCAAGATAACACATTATTACACGGGTCAAGAAACACTATTTAATTAAAAAGGTAAACTCTATTAGGCATATATAGATTCCATATCTTATCATCTAACTTCCTATTCATATCAAATATTTATAATATTCGACTATGAAAAACAATTATAATTAGTAATAATACTGAACAAAATAATAATAAAGGGCATTACCACTTGAAAATCTTTGAAAACTGATCATCTTTACATGGTTACATATAGTTCATTTAACTATAACATTGTAAGTCTCCAAATGTATTAGATGTCTAAATAGTTCCCGTAAATGTCAGTGATAAATAAGAAGTATGATTACTGATGACATTAAGATTAGCAACACTTTGGCTAATACCAAAATACATTAGTCAGAACAAGTTAACAGTTTTGTAAAAATTAGATAACATAAAAATATTGCCCTCATCTAGTTTTGAATTTTTTTTTTTGAGTTGGAGTCTCACTCTGTCACCAAGGCTGGAGTACAGTGGCATGCTCGCGGTCACCCCAGTGTTTGACCTGCTGGGCTCCAGCAATTCTTCCGCCTCAGCTTTCCAAGTAGCCGGAACCACAGGCGTGTGCTACCATGCCCAGCTAATTTTTTTTTTTCATTTACTGTAGAGACAAGGTCTCACCAAGTTGCATGGGCTGGTCTCAGACCCACGGGCTCAGGCAATCCACTCACCTTGGCCTTCCAAAGTGCTGGGACTACAGGCTGAGCCACTGAGCCCAGCCTAGTTTTAGATTTTACCTTAGACATTTCGGTCTACAGCACAAGAGAAAAAGTTTCACTATACAGGGCACAGATTGCTAACAATCTCAGAAGTTTGAAAAATAACTTAAATGAGATGGTATGAAAACCAACAGAATTCATAACTCATATATGCTGATAAACTATGTTTGCTAGTTGAAAAACTATTCAATTTACATCTTTTCAGCAGACAAGAAGTTTAAAATTACTGAAAAACTAGTATATCTAGCAATCAGCACCTGAGACCACATGACAAAAAACTATTAACCAGTTATGTAAAACAAGATCCAAATTCAGGCTACTCTCAATTATCTGTTGAATCTGCTTAATCATATTTCTCCAATACTATGTCAAATTTCCAAATTTAAGTTTGTTTGCAAACTACCTGCAGAATCTAGAAATTTCTTAATTTATTTTTCCAAAGCCTACTTTTGTTTGTTGTTTGCTACTAAGAACATTAAATCTCTCCAATTTTCCAGAGTTTGTCAGGTCTTTTGATGGGAACATGACCTTCAAGACTCAGGCTATAGAGCACGGTGACAACTGGAGAACAGGACTACATAAATGTTATTGTGTTATAATTCTCACCTCTCAAAATCTAGGAGAGGAATCTGTCTCTTCAAGTGCAGAATTTAAGTGCTTCTACTTTTCTTCTTTTTTTAAAAAAAGTTATCTGTACAAAGTATTTTCAGGTTCCCCAAATCCTAGAGATTTCAAAACCATAACAACCACAATTAAGAAATACGGTTAACATTTTCCAAAGGTACTCTTAAGTGTACATGGAAAAAAATACTCAATTCCAGGACTCAAAATATGAAAAATCAAAAATTCACTGAACAACGATGCTCTCTTCATGCTATGAGAACTTGGGGAAATAGTCCAGATAAATACAATATAGATTTCAGCCTGTGTAACTCAGTACAATTTCTTAATGCCTCGCTAAGCCATGAACTTCTGAAGTAAACTCAAAGTAGATTTTCTAAGCTAAAAGAACAGTAGAAACAAATATGCTACTACCAGGCAAAACCACACAGAAGTTGATATTTCCTTGAGTTTGTGCTAGAAGAAAAGAGTTACAGGGGTATTTAAGTGTTTTTGAAGCCAAGAACTGAGAAAAGACTGAGGTTTAAACGCAGGTGAGATGAGGCAGATGTTAAGTCCCTAGAAATCAAAATGTTTTCATGGAATAATGAAACATTTGGTACATCCTAGACAGGAATTAATGAACTCCACAATGGGGTAATTTTCAAAGGGAATTCCTTTATCTGTAAATAGTTTAGTGGGTTTTTTAATTTTGTTTTTTTTCCCCAAAAGAATGATATCATCTCTGGGATTTGATTCAAAAGTCATTAAAGGTAGGGATGGGGTAGATATAGGTGACACAAGACTGGTCGTGTGGTAATAACTGTTGGCCCTGGATGATGGGGACACGCAGTTCAATCACACTAACTCTCTACCTTTGTGTGTACTTAAATTTTACCCAAATAAAAGGCTGAAAAAATAACCATTAAGTAAACTTGTATTTCAAGACTTCACAGTTGCCTTATTTCATCTTTCCAATCAAATATTATTAGCAGACTGCCTTGATTATCAAACAAATCCTTCCGAGTATCCATATAAAGCATTTTTTCCTAGATATTCTTCCAAGCTGTACCACAGAACAAAGGGACTGAACTGGACAAGGAAGCCCTAGATAATTTATACTACAATTAACAATAGTACTACATCCAAATCAACACAATTTTGACATAGAGCTTAAAGGCAAATTTTAAAAAGAAAACAGGGCAGGGAAGTAATAAGTATGGCACCTACCTTCCACAGTGGACACTTGAACAAGTCAAACAGACCCAAGGGCTTTTGTTGGACCGGCACACTAATAAAGAGAAAAATACACAATATACCAATTGTCTCTTGTTATTTCCCATTTCTCCCCATTATCCTGTGGTTAGATTTCAAGTACCATGACTTCATAGATAGAGGGCAGTCACAAACCCCTACTTTGTGAAGGCACTTACACAAAATGGCTGCCTGATTAAAGTTACATTGAAAAGAATTTAAATTCATGTCCACAACTGCTGCTTATTTTAATTGCTCACTCCATTCAAATAGCTTAACCATGTTAAACACATACACACTTTCCTCTTTTATTACTTATTCCTTTTTATATGGTCCCCAAGTTAATAATAGTATATTTTCTCATTAAAAACATTTTTTTAAAAGTCTAGTCTTTTAATCACATCTTTGCCATGCAGGTCATATTTCATTATAAACGACAACTCTTTCCATTTATTTAGTGAGAGGCACAACTTAAGGATACGATTAGGAAGACTAGGCCTTGTTTTCCCAAAGTAATTCTCAGCTGCATAAAATATATGACAACTACATATAATTCTTGTTAAGGGTATAATCAGGTCATTAATTATTTTAGCTGATGCATGGTGGTGTGAAGCAGGTAAGAAGGAGCATGGAATGGCCAGGCACGGTGGCACAAACCTATAATCCCAGCACTTTGGGAGGTCGAGGCAAGAGGATTACCTGAGCCCAGGGTTCAAGATCAACCTGGGCAACTTGGTGAGACCTCGTCTCTACAATATATCCAAAAAAAAAAAAATTAGCTGGGCATGGTAGCGCATGTCTGTAGTTCTGGCTACCTGGAAGGCTGAGGTGGAAGAATCGCCTGAGCCCAGCAGCAGCTTGACGCTGGGGTGGCCGTGAGCGTGCCACTGCACTCCAGCCTGGGGGACAGAGTGAGACTCTGACTCATAAAAAAAAAAAAAAAAAAAAGAAGAAGAAAAGGGGCATGGAAACTTTTAAAATATTGATTAAAATTTTGCTTATTGTTCACTTATTCAACTTCTTTTAAAGTCCTGTAGAGGTAACAGTGATTTCCAAGGAAGGGATATAAAAATCACCTGGAAAGCAGTTTTAAAACACCTGTGTTAGGCCGGGGGCAGCCTCAAGCCTGTTAATCTCAGCACTTTTGGAGGCAGAGGGGTAAGGATTGCCTGAGCCTATAGGTTCAAGACCAGCCTAGCTGGGCGTGGTGGCACGTGCCTGTAGCTCCAGTTACTTGGAAGACTGAAGACTTCGACTCAAAAAAACAAACCAAAAAAAATCTATGTTGGCCAGGCACAGTGGCTCACACCTCTAATTCCAGCAGTTTAGAAGGCAGAGGCAAGAAGATTACCTGAACCCATGGGTTCGAGATCAGCCTGGGCAACATGGCGAGACTTCGCCTCTACAATTAAAAAAAAAAAAAAATTAGCCAGGTGTGATGGCAGTTGCCTGTAGTTCCAGTTTCTTGGAAAGTTGAAGCGGAAGAATCACCTAAACCCAGCAGCTTGAGACTGAGGTGGCCACAAGCACACCACTGTACTCTAGCCTGGACAACAGAGTAAGACTCTGGAAAGTGAGACTGTGGATCAAAAGAACAACAACAAAAAAACCCTATATTCTACTCAAGCAATCATGTTACACTGGGGTGGGAAGAGAAGTGCAAAGAACATGCACATTTTAAGCAAGGCAGCTCCTGGCTGACTCCCTAACTCAACTTCAGAGCCACCAGCCAGACTCCTGGGGACAAAGGAGGGGTACCACAACATAACTACACACTCAGGATCAAATTAATCTACCACCTGGTACATAGTAGATGCTCAACAAAATTTTGTTGAAGAGAAAGTTAAAATTTCTTAGGATAACAAACTCTTCCAAGATCTGGTTCCTACATATGTCTCTCTTGCCTTACTATATTACAATAAACAGGCCTTTTTCACTATTAAAGAAAAAAGTAACCAAAACAAGAAATAATGGGAAATTGAAAACTGTAAGCCCTTTTTTTTCTTTTTTTTGAGTTGGAGTCTCACTTGGTTGCCCAGGCTGGAGTGCAGTGGCACACTCATGGCCAACCCAGCATCAAGCTAGGCGCAGGCGATCCTTCCACTTCAGCTTTCCAAGTAGCCAGAACTACAGGCGCATGCTACCACACCTGGCTAATTTTTTGATTTAATGTAGAGATGGGGTCTCACCAAGTTGCCCAGGCTGTTCTCAAACCCGTGGGTTCAGGCAATTTCCCCTCACCTCAGTCTCCCAAAGTGCTGGGATTATTGGCTTAAGCCACCGCACCCCGCCCGTTTTTTATTTTCCTGAGTCTCACTCTGTCACCCAGGCAGTGGCATACTCACAGTTACCGCAGCCTCAACCTGCTGGGCTCAGAACAATCCTTTCACCTCAGCCTTCCAAGAATCTGGAACCACAGGCACACACCACCATGCCTGGCTAATTGCTTGATTTATAGTAGAGATGTGGTCTCACCAAGTTGCCCAGGATGGTTGCAAACCCCTGAGCTCAGGCAGTCCTCTCACTTCCGCTTCCGAAAGGGCTGGGATTACAGGCATGAGCCACAGCACCTGGCAGTGCCGATCTTGAAAGCATTTAGGTTTTTTATTCAATTGGGTCTAATTTTCTTACATATGCATGTAAACCACAAGATAGAAAAGTCTGGAAGAATACCTATCAAACTGCTAACAATAATTATTTTGGGCAGATATTGGGAGGAATCACAAGGGGAGGCTGCTAGCTTTTCATTTGCACTTCCCTGTGATGTTTGACTTGCTGCAACAAAAATATGATGTTTTTATAGTTTAAAGAGAAACTCCAATAAAGTATATATATGTATATATATATATTTTTTTTTTTTTTTTGAGTGGGAGTCTCACTCTGTCGCCCAGACTGGAGTGCAGTGGTCGCTCCCGGCCACCGCAGCTTCAACCTGCTGGGCTCTGGTGATCCTTCCACCTCAGCCTTCCGAGTAGCCGGAATTACAGGTATGTGCTACCATGCCTGGCTGATTTTTGATTTATTGCAGAGAAGAGGTCTCGCCAAGTTGCCCCGGCGGGTCTCGAACCCGCGGGCTCAGGCAGTCCACTCACCTCAGCCTCCCAAAGGCGCGGGATTACAGGCTGAGCAACCGAGCCCGGCAATAAAATATATTTTTTAAAAAATTAAATTAGAAGCTGGGCTCTACAATAAATCAAAAATTAGTCAGGCATAGTAGTACGTGCCTGTAGTTCCAGTTACTTGGAAGGCTGAGGCAGAAGGATCATCAGAGCCCAGCAGGTCAACACTGGGGTGGCACTGAGTATGCCACTGCACTCCAGCCTGCGCGACAGAGTGAGATGCCAACTCAAAAAAAAAAAAAAAAATTAGCCAGGAATAGTGGCACTTGCCTGTAGTCCTAGATACTTGGGAGGCTGAGGCAGAAGGATCACCTGAGCCCAGAAGGTTGAGGCTGCAGTGAGATGTGATCACACCACTGCACTCCAGCCTAGGTGACAGAGACACTGAACTTAAAAAAAAAAAAAAAAAGTTAATATTAAGAAACATCGTTGGCTGGGCTCAGTGTCTCAGCCTGTAATCCCAGCACTTTGGGAGACCGAGGCAAGGGGATTACCTGAGCCTGGAGGTTCGAGACCAGCCCAGGCAACTTGGCGAACCTCGTCTCTACAATAAATCAAAAATTAGCCGGGCATGGTAGCGTGAGCCTATAGGTCCAGCTTGGAGGGTTGAGGCAGAAGGATCGCCAGAGCCCAGCGGGTCGATGCTCAGGTGGCCGTGAGCATGACACTACACTTCCACCTGGGCTACGGAGTGAGACTCCAACTCCAAACAAACAAACAAACAAACAAACAAAATTGTTGTGGCTCAGTCTGTAATCCCAGCACTTGGAGAGGCCAAATAGAGTAGATTGTCTGAGCCCATGGGTTCAAGACCAGCCCGGGCAACTTGGCGAGACCTCATCTCTACAATAAATAAATTTTAAAAATTAGCCAGGCGTGGTAGTGCACGCTTGTAGTTCCAGTTACTTGGAAGGCTGAGGCAGATGGATTGCCAGAGCCCACCAGGTCAAAGCTGGGGTGGCCATGAGTGTACCACTGCACTCCAGCCTGGGCGACAGAGTGAGACTCCTACTCAAAAAAAAAAAGAAAGAAAGAAAAAAACATTGTAACTCAATCTAGAAAAACTGTTAAAGTGTCATCTTATCCTAAAATGTTAAAATAATGAGTTTAGGCCTAAGTTTTTTACCATTCAGATTTTTTTTTAATTATAGAGAACTTCGTTACTTCTTTGTAAGAGGAAAAGGAATTCTGAAGCAGAATCCCTGTACTCTGCTGTGACTGTTTCCTACCAAGTATTCCTCCCCTTATAGTTATAAACATACACACAGTATACACAATTTTCTGATTTCCTTTTCCCCACTTTCAGCATATGAAATTTGTATGTTTTTGTATTTAGAACAAAGTTTTATAAATCTAGTGTTATATGCTGGGCTCGGTGGCTCAGCCTGCAATCCCGCGCCTTTGGGAGGCTAGGTGAGTGGATTGCCTGAGCCCGCGGGTTCGAGATTCACCTGGGCGGCGAGACCTCATCTCTACAATAAACCCAAAAAAAAAAAAAATTCAGCCGGGCGTGGTAGCGCATGCCTGTAGTTCCGGCTACTTGGAAGGCTGAGGCGGAAGGATCGCCAGAGCCCAGCAGGTCGAGGCTGCAGAGGCTGGGAGCGGCCACTGCACTCCAGTCTGGGTGACAGAGTGAGACTCCAACTCAAAAAAATTAAAAAATAAAAAATCTAGTGTTATAATGTCTCAATTATCTCACAAAGCATTACTTTTTCTTAATTTCTCAATTCAATTCAAATTTTAAAAACTAAGGCTGAAGGGGGGAGAGAATGGGAGGTAACTGCTTAACAAGTTTAGAGTTTATTTTGGGGCGAGGAAAAGGTTTTGGAACTCTAGGGTAGTTGTAAAACAATTGTGGATATATTAAATGCCACTAAGTTATTTGCTTTAAAAGTGTTAATTTCATGTTATATGAATTGTACATCAATAAAATAAATACTTAAGACAGAGATAGAGAGAAAATAAAAGGAAATAAAGTACTGACTTCCAAAAACACTGGACGTTAAGTGACTGTGCCCTTTCATAAATCTACAAAAAAAAAAATTAAAATAAGAAAGGAAAAAAAAGGAAGGAAGGGAGGGAGGGAGGAAGGAAGGAAGAAGAATCCTTCACTTTCTGCCTTGTGCACCTGTAGTCCCAGTTACTTAGGATCTGAGGCAGCTTGAGCCTAGTAGTTCAAGGTCAGCCTTGGGCAACATATAGTACTTTCGGAAGGCATAATATGTTCACGCCAGCAAAACATTTGAAGGTTAGAAAGATATAGGGAATAGGGTATGAAGGAGGATTCTGAAGGCAATAAATGGGAATAGTCACTCTTAGTTTATACACACTTTATCCAAATTAAGACTCTGATGTAATCAAGACAAATATAAAACAGAATGAAAAATATTGGTTTCAAATTAAACTAACTCTCAATTTATCATTAAGAATAGGTCATAATATGACTAAAAGAACACTACAGATAATCTTAAAACCTTTTATTTTAATTACCTTGGGGGGAACTATCTCATTATAAAAGGTAGTTTTAGTTTACAGACAGATGAGTTTCAAAAGTTTATCTGTCCACTGAACACACTCCCCATAGAAATGATATTAAAGGTTTCCAGGCTCTTCTAGAAAACTATACATGACACACAAGATTACATGTACACACAATAAAACCACAGTCAATGAAAATATTCTAAGCTCTGAATATGGAATCTATTCAGCAAAACATTAAAACATTAAAACAAAGATTTTGCGGGTTTTTTTTAGTTTTTTACATCTTAAATGCTGGTACTTAAAAGAGGGTGATAAGGATGGAAACTTGTGGGAGCTCAAAAAGTCAAATCTAGGAAGTTATAAGGGCTCCTTAATATACCTAAATTATACTTCAAGGTGATGTCAAAGAAAAGGATGCCATGCAATTTATTTTTCACACTGTTACACTTGACCATAGCAGGGTCATTTGGAGTCTCATACATGAAACTCATCTTTCACTCGGATTATGAAATTTCCTCAAACCAAGATACCTTCCTCAGCAAGTTTCTCTGGTTTGCTTAGAGGCTTCCGGCTCTGACCTCAGAATCTTGCCTCCCAGCCCCCGGGCAACTCAGACCAGAGGCTGGCACTAACTAGGCTGTTTTCTAGCCTTCCTCTTGGGCTATGGCCTCAGATTCCTCCCCTGCCCCTGTTCTCACCTCAGTCTCAAGCTCTTCCAGCTGGCAGGCGGGCTCCTTGGTCTGGAGAGGAGGAAACTATCCTCTCCTGAGCTAGGGTCATTCTCCAAGAGGGAGAAGCTAGAACATGTGCTGGGCAGAAGAGAGGGTAGGAAGCACACCACCCTCTAAAACAGAACTCAGACTCAAGTCTTCTTCCTAGGGCTTTAGTTCTCCTGGAAGCCAGATGAGAACTGAAGGGGCACAGAGACAGAAAGAAGCATCTAAGTGATCTACAGACCAAAAGTGGATTTAAGAACGAAATCATGGATTTCACAGCAAATTGGATGGAGTTGGAGACCATCATATATTAAGTTAACTACCACAGAAACAAAGAACTAAATACCGCAGTTTCTCACTCATAAATGAGCCCTGAACATTAATCACATTAGAACAAGGGCAGGATCAGCAGCTGCGGGGGCACTGCCAGGGAAAGGGGGGGCACATAACAACACAAAGAGCACCTGGCCCTAAACCAGGGGGAGTGAGGGCCAGTTGGAGACCCAAACTTCACCTGCATGCAGCCTACTTGTATAGTTAATCCTTACTTGTACCCCATCTCTAAAATAAAATAAAATGCAAAATTTTTTTAAAAAGTGGTTTACCCCCTCCTGTTCTTCTGAAAGAATGGCCTGGTCTTTTATCAAGAGAAACAAAGGTTAGAAAAAGGGAGTTCTGTGCTCAAGGGCCCTACATACACACGAATGTTTTCAGCTTGTGAACATAAGACAAGGAGTTCTTAAAACAAAATGGCATCCACACTAAATATAAAGTTCTTGTGCGTAACTACCGATCTTCAGTATCCTCTTAGTATTCACTGCAGAAAAACTAATAGTAGAATATACTTGATATACAAAGCCTATCAACAATTCTCCTGGAATTCTAAAATTTTTGAAAAAGCATCATGCAGTACTGCTTACGACACAATTTCATCATTGTCTTTACACACAAAACAGTTCAAGCCCACAGTACTGACAGGTGAGCCATTTATAGTGCATCCATTATTCAGCAGTTGCTTCAACTGGAAGAGAAGGCTCTTTATTTTTTCAAGAATCAGAAAGGAGAGGATCAGATGACTGGGATTCCAGTCCTGGCTCTACCTTTACTAGCTATAAAGCGAGAACACCACTACTATTCTGGGTCTATTTCTTGTTTCCTCCCATTTAAAAATTATTGGAAGAACATGGGAAGAGCTAGCAAAAGTTAGATAAAACAATCATATCATCCTCTCCTATAATAAATAAGCCTTCCAATTCTACTTTCTACCTAATTTTCTTAAAAGGTACAACAAAAAGATGAATTGCTAATGTAGTATAATTTTCTAAACCAATGCTCAGACTTTTTCCTGCCTCCCATCACCCCAAGAGGCACATTCCCACCACACTGCCAATCAACAACAGCAATTCAGGGAGCAGGGGTGGGAAACATATAGACTCACTGCAAACCCCATTACAGACAAATACACTTGTAATAGTAAAATTCAGAACACAGGCCGGGTGCAGTGACTTACGCCTATTATTCTAGCACTTTGGGAGGCTGAGGTGAGAGGACTGCCTGAGCCCACAGGTTCGAGTCCAGCCTAGGCAAATTAGCAAGACCTCATCTCTACAATAAAGCAAAAACTTAGCCAGGCATGGTAGTGTGCACCTATAGTTCTAGTTACTTGGAAGGCTGAGGCGGAAGGATCGCCTGAGCCCAGCAGGTTGAGACTGCAGTGGCCAGGAGCATGCCATTGCCCTCCAGCCTAGGTGACAGGGTGAGACTTCAACGCAAAAAAAATAAAATAAACTCAGACCCCCCCCCACAAGATTTAAAGTGCAACACCCTAAAAATATTAGCAATCCATAAGAAAATATTCACAATGTATGTTTCTTTAAAGCAAGTTCATCTTATTTAGTTAATATTTATACAGCACATACTGTGTGCCAGGTGCTATTGTAACCACTTTATAAATATTACCCCATTTAGTCCTCTACGATCCAGTAAGATACATACTATTATTCTGATTGTTTTGTACATGAGAAAACTGAGGAACAGAGAAGTTATATAACTTGCTAAGTTAGGAAGTGACAGAGCTGGAAATTGTAAACTCATACAGCATTTGACGGCACAGACTGTTAAAAAGCAATGAGTCCAGCCAGACATGGTGGTTCATGCCCGTAATCCCAGCACTTAGGAGGCAGAGGCAAGAGGATTGCCTGGGCTCAGGAATTCAAGAACAGCCTGGGCAACTTGGCAAGACCCGTCTCTACAATAAGTCAAAAAAAAGCCAGGTATGGTGGTGCACACCTGTGGTTCCAGCTACTTAGAAGGCTGAGGCAGAAGGATAGCCTGAGCCCAGCAGGTGGAGGCTACAGTGGCTGTGTATCCCACTGCACTCTAGTCTGGGCAACAAAGTGAGACTCCAACTAAAAAAAAAAAGAGAGAGACATCCTACGTGTGTCTGTGTCTACGTGTATATTATATGCCTATATATACAATCTATATAATCTGTTAAAGTCTGGAAGGGTGGATGATAATTGTTAACAGTCCTGTAAAAGGAGTAAGATGGGACTGGGTCACAAGGATCTGCTTTTACTTTCAACTATACCATTTAATGTTTTTCAAAAAGCACTATTTCTCTTATAATAAAAAGTAAATCTAAAGTGTTTTAAATTTAAACATATTGGTATTATAAAATTGTCATAATGAAATGAACTTACTCTAAATGTTTGTGATTTTGTAAAATCACAAAAATAGAGCAAGTACTGAGCCATGATGTAACCCAGAAAAGAGGCCAAGTGTGCCACACTACTGGCAAAGGTGCCAACAACCTGAGTACAGCCAAACCACTGATGCCCCCGCCCCACAACGCTACCCACTCTGAAAGTGGGTTTCCAGGGAACAGGGCGGCTAGAGGTTCTCAGGGAAAGGGGTGAGCCAACACAGAGCTTGGGAAACTAAGTGGAGGCCCAGATACTGTGGGAAGAGACCAAGCATAAGCACCAAATAAAAAGTGGTCAGAAGTGGCAGGCTGAGACTCACGGTCAAGATCACAGAATCAAGAGTTCAGGGCCAAGGCAGGAAAGACAACTATGAAGCAAAGCATACCTAGGTTGCTTTTCCCACTTTCCTCCTCTGAAAGCTATCTTTTGTTTCTATCCTTTTTTGATTCCAGACTGACAATCTCTTCTGACTCATTAGATAAGTAGATTGCTGCTGAAGTCACAGTTCAGCATAGTTGATTGCTGCTGAAGTCACAGTTCAGCATTTCTTATTACAATTGTCTCCTTTCAGCTTAACAGCTTGGATGCTTGCTCTTGGGGAAACCAGCCACCATGTATGAAGTGTGACTACCCTGCAAACAACATACTATGAGAGGCCCAAAGCATCTGTAGAAGGAGTGTGGAAATTACAACACCATGGGGAGACAGTGTGACACTAAAAGCACAGAGACACCAGGCACGTGAGTTAAGTAACTGCCTTGAGAGAGGATGCTCCAACCCCAGATACGCTACCTGATATCTCAGTCAAGTTCTTCCTGAGTTCTTGACCCACAAAATTACAAGCAAAATAAAATGGCTGTTTTAAAGGATGTAGGAGTTTGTTACACAGCACGAGATAACCAGAACACTGCTTACAGAGGGAGGGGTATAGTGACACAGCATCATCCACACCTGCCTAACAACTCACTGTAATAAATGACACTGTTGTATAGTAACAGTGGAGGGAGGGGTGAGAGAAAGGAACTTCAGGAGGCTCTATCCAGTAGGAATCAAAACTATCCAAAGACTATACCACCACCCCTTCTCCCCCTCTACAACAGCGGTAAAGACGTGACAATCTATCCTCAACTAAGCTGCCATCATCCTTTGGACTGGATCTTTCTGTTTCACACCAATTTTTTTTGTTTTGAGTTGGAGTCTCACTCCATCGCCCAGACTGGAGTGCAGTGGCCACTCCCAGTCACCGCAGCCTCGACCTGCTGGGCTCCGGCAATCCTTGCGCCTCAGCCTTCTGAGTAGCCAGAACTACAGGCACGTGTTACCACGCCCAGCTGATTTTTTGATTTATTGTAGAGATGAGGTCTCGCCAAGTTGCCCAGGTGGGTCTCGAACCCGCCGGCTCAGGCAGTCCACTCACCTCAGCCTCCCAAAGCGCTGGGGTTACAGACTGAGCCACCGAGCCCGGCTCACACCAATATTTTAATAACTCAAATCCATATGCTGCTACCACAAGACAACCTTATTCTTGAGCACAAACATAATTCCTACTGTTGTCCTATATTATAAAAGGACAAATAGGCTTAAAACTTTCAAAACTTCACACAATTTTCTTTTTTGCTTTTTTAATGTTTTTCTTTTCTTTTTTTTTATTTTAGTAGGAGTCTCACTCTGCTGCCCTGGCTGGAGTGCAGCGGCATGCTCATGGCCACTGCAGCCTCGACCTGCTGGGCTAAGTCAATCCTTGCGCCTCAGTCTCCCAAGTACCTGGAACAAAGAGCACATGCCACCACCCAGTTGATTTTTTGGTTTATTGTAGAGAAGAGGTCTTTCCAAGTTGCCCAAGCTGGTCTCAAACCCTTGTCTCAGGCAATCCTCCCACTTTCGGCCTCCCAAAGATCTGGGATTACAGGCTGGAGCCACCACACCCAGCCGCAAACACACTATTTTCATAGAAAGCCCAAATTCTGGATAAAGATCATTAAGAAAGTGCCATACACAATAAAACGGTTTTGTTTTTGTTTTGTTTTTGTTCTTGTTTTAGTGAGAGTCTCACTCTGTCACCCAAGCTGGAGTGCAGTGGCACGCTCTCGGCCACCGCAGCCTTGACCTGCTGGGCTCAGGCTATCCTTCCACCTCAGCCTTCCAAGGCGCATGCTACCACATCCGGCTAATTTTTTGATACATTGTAGAGACAAGGTCTCACCAAGTTGCCCAGGCTGTTCTTGAACCCCTGGGCTCAGGCAATCCTCTGACCTTGGCCTCCCAAAGTGCTGGGATTTGTTTTTCAAGACAAAATAAAAACTATATTCCATTTAAAAAAAAAAAGTGCCATAAGCATTTGCAAGAATGCCTTTTTTTAAATTAAAAGCTGCAAAGACTTATCCCTCATTCATTTTACTTCTTTTGAATTATGTTATTTAATAAGCATTCTGGGAAATCTAAGATTTTACTGAAGGATGAACTTGAAAATCTGCTTCTAAATAATTAAAAGAGTTGACAGCATCCTAGTCATTCTCTGTTTCCAAGTTTATCTTTACCCTAAGAGTTCTGCCATATTCCTCAGTCAGTGTGACTTGATCTCCATCATACCCAGCAACACCTCATTCCAGACCTTTGTTGCTGTAACAGCCCACATTCTAATTAGAATCCTGAGATTTCTAAGAAAGTACTCACGATTTTCTCATAAAATTCCCACCAAATTGTTCCACATCCAGTTCAGGAGAAGGAGAGGGGAAAGGGACTAGTGACCAGAACTTTGATCCATGCTGTTATGTCTGAACTAGGCAAAGGTCTTGATCACCTGCCCTCGAACCCTGCCAGAAGAACATCTTTATTTTATACAAAAATGTACCAAATAGAGTGAGTTGCCTTCATAGGAATTTAACTGTTACTCTGTAGACTCAAAATAAACATGTTAGAGGTCATTTGACATAACGAACCAACAGTCTGAAGTTTACAACTAGCTATATCATTTTGTTATTCTATGACCTTAAGGTAATAGTTGGTTCCCGAGCCTGCTTCTTCTCTGTAAAATGAGACAAATACCTTCTACCTCATATGGCTATGGTCAAGATTTCAGGAAACAAATTACACATAAAGTAAGTGCCCAGCACAGGGGCTAACAAAGAGGAAGCACCCAGTGAACATCAGTTCCTTTCCCTTAAAAAAAAATGTTAAAAAGAATAAAATGAGCCTGGCACGGTGGCTCACACCTGTAATCTCAGCACTTTGGGAGGAGAAGGTAAGAGGACTGCCTGGGCCCAGGGGTTCAAGATCAGTCTGGACAAACTGGCAAGTCTTTATCTTTACAATAAATAAAAAAACTAGCTGGGCATGGTGGCACATGCCTGTGGTTCCAGCTACTTGGAAGGCTGAGGTGGTAGGATCACCTGAGCCCAGCAGGTTGAAGCTGCGGTGGCTGTCAGTGTGCCACACTGTACCCCAGCCTGGGCAACAGAGTGAGACTCCGACTTAAAAAAAAAAAAAAAAAAGAATAAAATGGCTGTCAGGAGTTAAAGCTGATGGTTGTTATTATATACGCTGCAGTTAACATATGTCTACATATGGCATAATCAACAATTTTCAGAATTTTTTTCTTTAGTTTACACTCTTTAAAAGAACTGTAGCTGATAATTTCTTTTCACAGAAAAATTCCAAATCGTAAGTCGTGTTAAAGTCAGCACAAATCCCAGACTGGGCACAGTGCCTATAATCCCAACACTTCAGGAGGCCAAGACCAGAGAACTGCTTGAGGCCAGGACCGGAGGACTGCTTAAGCCCAGAGTTTGAGACCAGCCTAGGCAACATAGCAAGACCTTGTCTCAAAAAAAAAAAAAAAAAAAGATTAGCCAGGTGTGATAGTGTACCTGTCATCCCAGCTACTCGGAAGGATTGCCTGAGCCCAGGAGGTAGAGGCTGCAGTGATCTATGATCGGGTGACAGAGATCCTAACTCAAAAAAAAAAAAAGTTCCTCAGAATCCCCTCCTATACTTGACCTACAATTAAATTGCATTCAAAACATCATCAGAATAAAATAAAATACTCAATTTTAATAAGCTTACTTCAAAATTGATATAACTATTATAACCACTTTAATGTCAGCATTATTAAATTTTACATATCTAATGTAAAATAAATACTTCAGAGAGATGTTTCAAAAGCACCTTGAGAGATGTGCAAGATTTAGACAACCTTATAAAATGCCATCAAGATAAAGCATTTAAGTAAAGTACAGAAGCAATTCAAGTATCAAAGCCACACTGAAATAGTACATCAAACTCAGAGGTCTTCAGAAAGACATTAAATCTTGGATCGCCGAACTAATCAGTCAAATATGCCTTGGCTCTCCATTTAGAACACTGTCAATACATTATCAGTACAGCAATGAATGGAAATGTTAAAACTCAAACTAAGAAAGATGCTAAGTTCTTTTTTTTTTTTTCTGAATTGGAGTCTCACTCTGTCACCCAGGCTGGAGTGCAGTGGCATGCTCACTGCCACCACAGCTTCAACCTGCTGGGCTCAGGCAATCCTTCTGCCTCAGTCTTCCAAGCAGCTGGAACTATAGGCTTTCACCACCACGCCCAGCTAATTTTTTGATTTACCATAAAGATGAGGTCTCCCCATGTTGCCCAGGCTGGTCTTGAAAACGTGGGGGCTCAGGCAATCCTCTCATCTCCACCTCCCACAAAGTGCTAAGATTATATGTGGAAGCCACCACGCCCAGTTGAACGATACTAAGTTCTTAATGTGAACTGTTCTGTATTCCAATATCCAATACAATAGGGTTATAGGCCAAGTCATTTAAAAATATTTTTTAATTTCCAACTTTTGTTTAAGCAAAGAAGTGACAGGAATTTTATATCATACCAGATCTAAAATGTGGTTATCACCTTATTTGAATGGGCCAGCAGGTTTTAACTTCTACCCCAAATAATTCAGTTCTTCTTTATCCACTCTAGTACCTGGTTCTCTTTAGGGAGCAATGTCCTCGGCTCTTTGAGGCTAATTTTGAGACTGTGCTCTAGCCTCCCTTCCCAACCTTTTCCATATCAGAGCATGTGCAGAAAATAACATCTGTATGGCTTATGCACCTCATCTGAAGAGGCTTCTCAGGACAGAAGTAATCTTCCTCAGGGCAGAGCCACCCACCCCTAGGTTGAGGGATTTACCTTAACACATAAATAATCCATTTGTGACCCCTCTGATGTGAAGATATGCGAGCCAATCTTTTACATGGTTATCAAGCAAAGCAGGAAGAGGTCACCCCTCTACTCCAATGTGCACTTGTCGGAACAAAAGACTAGAAGTCATCAATCACCTGAGAGGACAAGCAGCACTCTCAGGGATCCAAGTGTCATTCCTCTGAAGACCTGCAGCTCATAATCATCAATCCTGAGACCTATGGATGCTGAAATCCTTATTTCTGTCCTGTGTAGAATTACCCTGTCCCACTGCCATTCTACAATCCCAGGGAGCAGCCAGTCATCAGTTGAACATGAAGGAAACTAATGTGAATTAAATTAAATGTAAGGGAGAAGTACCAGCAAAAGCTGGGTCTGAGCTGAGTGTGTAGGTAGTAAAGCAGCACTGATTAGTGTGTGTACAAGGAACAGTGAACTGCTTAAAATGAACCTTGACCCAGAGCAAATGACTAGCTACTACTTGACTAAAAATGTTCCCAAGGCCACTTACAGCTCTCTGATTTCAAGGTTTCCCGACAGAAAAATAATTACAATAAAGTATTTCATTTCAATAGCCTTGAATACACTTGTAAGACCACAGGAGATGGAAAGGCAGGAGCAGCCAGACAAACAGCTTGCTGTATTATAAAATCACACATTGCTGCTCACACAATTAAAGAGTTACATTTTTATTCTTTCCTGAAGATACCCAAAGTGATACAAAAATATATTTGTACAAGACAATTAATAGCAGAATTATTTGTAATTGTAAAATATTGGAAACAACCTAAATGCCCACACATAGGAGACTGGTTGAATTCATCATGGCACATCTACAAATGGAGTACAATGAAAAAAAGCGGCCGGGCTCAGTGGCTCAGCTTATAATCCCAGCACTTTGAGAGGCTAGGTGAGTGGACTGCCTGAGCCCACGGGTTTGAGACCAGTCTGGGCAACCTGACAAGACCTTGTCTCTACAATAAATCAAAAATATTAGCCAGGCGTGGTGGTGTGTGCCAGTAGTTCTAGCTACTGGGAAGGCTGAGGTGGAAGGATCACCTCAGGTCGAGACTGCTATGGCCGAAAGCGTGACACTGCATTCCAGTCTGAGCGACAGAGTGAGATTCTGACCCAAAAAAAGAAAGAAAAAAAAAAAGAAGAATTCCTACAAACACAGAGTGGCATTCAGGATATACTGCCAAATGAAAAAAGCGAAGCCCAAAATAGTGTACAGAGTAAAAGATAAAATGAGAAAATAATCACCTATCTGCTGATTTTTACAAAAAGATACACAAGAAGATAAATTAGAAATTAATGAAACTGGCTGTTTACAGAGGGTGGGTGGAATAAGTGGAAGGAACTGGGCAGTGACCTTCTTGGTATGGCTTTTGTATAATTTTAACTTTTGGAACCATGTTAATGTTTTATATACTCAAAAAGTAAAATAAAATCAGTAAGGAAGAGGTGAAAAAAATCTAAAATGGAAATCAAGTAAAAACAAATGAGCCTAACTGTATGTCAAATAATAAGTACATTAAAAGAAGGAGGGAAACTAACCCAAATAACTTTTTAATGCAATACTTTGGTCAGTATATAGAAACAAAGACAAATACTGAACTATAGTTAGGGATTTTCCTTTTTTTTTTGAGTTGGAGTCTCACCCTGTCGCCTAGACTGGAGTGCAGTGGCACGCTCCTGTGCCACCTCAGCCTCAACCTGCTGGGCTCCAGAGATCCTTCCACCTCAGTCTTCCAAGTAGCTGGAACTACAGGCACATACTACCATGCCCAGCTAATTTTTTTTTTTTATTGTAGAGATGAGGTCTAACCAAGTTGCCCAGGTGGGTCTCGAACCTACGGACTCAGGCAATCCATTCACCTAAGCCTCCCAAAGCACGGAATTACAGGCTGAGCCACCAAGCCCGGTGGGATTTTCCTTGCAATGGTATAGGTTAGCAATTCTAGGACTATTTTCCCTGATTATAGAATTGAAAAAAAGAGTACATATGTTGTGGATAATGGAAACCTGTTTCTTCACCGTTGGAGAAGGGTGTTACAAACATGGAAGGGGGCAAGGCTAGACCCATGGTGTCAAATGAAATTGCAGATATCAATATGAACTCAAGGTTATATGCACATAGACATAAGTTGATGTAGACATCTTTGTTTATTTATATTTCCAAGTTCTTATCTGCCAAGAGATCTTAGTTTATAAACATTATTCCAGCTAGATGTGGTGGTTCATGCCTATAAATCCCAGAACTTTGGGAGGCGGAAGTGAGAAGACTGCCTGAGCCTGTAGGTTCGAGACCAGTCTGGGTAACATGGCGAGACCTCAGGCTCTACAATGAACAAAAAATTAGCTGGGCGAGGTGGTACACACCTATAGTCCCAGCTACTTGGAAAGGTGAGGCAGAAGGATTGTTTGAGCCAAGTAGGTCGAAGCTGCAGTGGCTATGAGCATGCCACTGCACTCCAGCCTGGGCAACAGAGTCAGATTTGACTCAAAACAAGCAAACAAACATTATTCCTAGCCAAAAAGAATGAGGGTTACCTTGTGCCAGAAAGCAAAAAAGCATTCAAAGAATGACTGGAACATGTCAAAATTATAGCTTAAAGGTGCCCCCACTGGACAAATCTAAGACAATTGGAACCTAAAAATAAATAATGATAACAGAATATCATAGAATAAATAAAAATCAATGAGTCCAAACTAAGATAAGTATGCTAGGTGAATTTGCTATAAAGTTACAAAGCAAAGTAAGTAAACAAAATAAACAAATGGGAAAAAAGAAAGCTCTTCCTTACAGTCAAATGCCAACTAACATGTATAGAAGAAACACAAGTGAGAAAACCACCATCTTGCAACTGTCCTGTAATGACCGATTCAATCAAGAACCATCAATGGATTGCTAAACTATTGGGTGAAAGTTTGGTAAGGAAAAAGATATATATACATATGTAGTCTCAAAGTATCTCCCACAAATTACTACTTAATAACAAAGGGAAAATAGTAACTTTATAACAGATTCACCTAGCAAATATAACTTGAATAAAGTCATCAAAGTTAACATCACCAGAAATGAGACAAGCCAGTATGATATGACATCTCTGATATGACATCCTACAAAGACATAAATTATTTCTGTGGTAGTCCTATCAAAAGTTATATCCTAAATTTAAACATGCAGCAACAATGCCAGAAAACTCATACTGAGGGACATACTATAAAATAACTGAGAAGACTTCTTAAAAAATGCCAGCACATGAAAGACAAAGAAAGACTGAGGAATGAATGGAGATTAAAGAAAACTAAAGCTGGTGGGAAGTGGTAGCTCTTGCCTACAATTCCAGCACTTTTGGAGACCAAGGCAGGAGGACCACTTGAGGCCTGGAGTTTAAGACGAGCCTAGGCAACATAGTGAGACCCCAGCTCTACAAAATAACAATTTAAAAATTAAAAGAAAAAAGAAAACTAAACAGCTATGACAACTAAATATAACACGTGATGATAGATTCGATCCACGGTAGTGAGATAGGTAGACAGAAAAGGGTAATAGCTATAAAAGACATTATATATAAAGGACATAATTGGAAGAAATCTGAACGTGGAATGTGCATTAGTAAAAGTATTATACCAGTTTTGAGTGTCCTGATGGACCAATATCCTGTGCTTATCGAAAAAAATGTCCCACTCTTGGGGGGAAAAACAATTCACGAATAAGGGAGCATTATGTTTGCAAATTACTGGGGGGAAAATAAAGAAACAGAGGATAAATATATAAATGATAAAACAAATGGAGCTAAATGTTAACTGGCAAATCTAGGTAAGGACTATATGAGAGTTCTTTGTACTATGCTTAGCAAAGTTTCTGTAAGTATAAAATTACATCAAAACCAAAGATTTTTTGAACTTCGTAATTAAAAATCTGTATCCTTTACTTCTAGTAAAGAACATACTTTTAAACAACTGAAACACAAAGAAAGGCTCAATGACCAATGTACAGAGCCAAAGACTCCTCCAAACCTTGCACTAACTCCCCTTCACTAGTGGGTGATGAATTAGTCCAGTAAAAACATCACAACCAGCCGGGCTCGGTGGCTCAGCCTGTAATCCCATGCTTTGGGAGGCTGAGGTGAGTGGATTTCCTGAGCCTATGGGTTTGAGACCCGCCTGAGCAACTTGGCGAGACCTCATCTCTACAATAAATCAAAAAACTAGCTGGGCGTGGTAGCGCGCACCTGTAGTTCCAGCTATTTTGGAAGGTTGCGGCGGAAGGATCGCCGGAGCCCAGCAGGTTGAGGCTGCAGTGGCCGGGAGCATGCCACTGCACTCCAGTCTGGGCAACAGAGTGAAACTCCACTCAAAAAAAAAAAAAAAAAAAAAAAAAAATATATATATATATATATTTATATATATATATCTCACAACCTATGAAGTGCAGTAGTCCCAAAGACCTTACAACTGTGCTTCTTTCACAGGCTCACATATTCAAAACCTGACTTGTGATTTGGTTTTCCAAGCAGGGTCAGACCCCACTCCCCACCCGCCCCCCATCCCTGGTTTACTTATTCTCTTTGCTAACTCTGATAATAGCAACAATATTTTGTTCTGTTCATTAGAGAAAGTAAATCTGAATATGAATTTTTTTTGAATCCACTCACCTCAGCCTCCCAAAGTGCAGGATTACAGGCTGAGCCACCGAGCCCAGTTTGTTTTTTTTTTTTAAGGCAGGATTTATTGAGAGAACAGAAAAGCTCCCACAGTGGGAGAGGACCCAAAGGAGTTGCCAACATTTCAGTTTTAATGATTAAACTCTCTGAATAACTAATAAGATCCACTTGTGAAGGAACCTAAAAACTAGATTTAAAATGATACTCATTTTTAAATGGCCACCAAACTAAACACACCAAACCAATTCTCATGTATCTCTTCTCGCAGCTAAACCCTCACTAAAATGACAAATAATAAAACAGATACAAAACCACAAGGATAAGCAGAACATGTGAGGAGGCAACCAAAGCAGATAAAAGATTCTGACAGGTTTTTGGAAGCCAGGAAGAATTCAGGGGAGCAATACTAATCTTAGTAGTGCAAAGGAAACTACAGCCCAAGTGCCAGCAGAGAAGGATGCAGATGGAAGTGTCTCTGGGTGAGGGACTCAGCAGACAGTAGGTAAGGACAGGAGCTGTAAGAACAACTGAGTCATGGAGCTGCTGTAACCTGATGTTGGAACATCAGTGGCCAGGTTTACAGCCCCCAGAGGGAAGAAAAAGCAGTACCAGAAATATTTCTCCACACAGACACATGAGTGTCCTCCTCCAATAAAGAAAGTGGCTTACTCCACCACTCACAGTGAAGCCAACTGAAGACAAGTGTCACCCCACCGATTTACAAAGCTGTTTAGTGTCTCACTCTCATATGAAAAGACAAAGATCTCAGATCTCTAAAGAAAACCGCCAGGCTCAGTGGCTCAGCCTGTAATCCCAGTACCTTGGTAGGCCCAGGCGAGTGGAATGCCTGAGTCTGCAGGTTCAAGACCAGACCGGGCAACTTGGCGAGACCTCGTCTCTACAATAAAATTAAAAATAGCCTGGTGTGGTAGCGCGCGTCTGTAGTTCCGGCTACTTGGAAGGCTGAGGCGGAAGGATCACTGGAGCCCAGCGGGTTGACACTGGGGTGGCCATGAGCATGCCACTGTACTCCAGCCTGGGCGACAGAGTGAGACTACAACTCAAAAACAAAAACAAAAAAGAATAAAAGGATATATATGATGGATATTATCAGAAAGGCATCAAGTTTCTATAGCAACACTGGAAGCCTAAAAATAAAAAAACAATGCCTTTATAAGTGTAAAGGGAAATTCTTTCTAACGTATACTCTCTATTCAGCCAAGCAATCATGTGTCAATGTAAAACTGAAATGTCAGACTTCCAAGGGGTCAAAAATTTACCTACCACGAGACGGAAACTAGATGACATATTCTTGCAGAACAATGAAGTAAACCAAAAAAGAGAAGACCTGGGATCCAGCAAGTGGGGAAGCTAATGTTAGAAGATAACAGCAAAGGGAAGCACAGGACAAAAACCATCCAGGAGGCCCACAGAACACTTATTTCAAATGGGAGCAGAGGACAAAGGACTCTGGGAAGGAGTTTTCAGAAAAGAGTAATGCTATAAGATGATCTAATCTCCTCAAGTGGTCAAAAAACAATATTCATAGGCATTTGACAGGCTTATAGGGACATTTAAGAGAAAATGTGTAGAAGGTAAACTAAGCAATTTTAAAAAGAGGCAATTATTAACTACAGGAAAAATAAAACAGACAATAAAGATAATCACCATATTTACCAAAATTTGTGATCTAATTATATTAAGTGGAAAGCGGGACAGTGGTGCAAATACTAAAGTCTTCATTTACCATAGCAAGTTATCAAGGAACAATGCTTAAAATTGAAAAATTAAGAAATGGCATTATATTAGAAATACACAGGCAAATATGAGAA
Source organism: Carlito syrichta (assembly GCF_000164805.1). Classification (NCBI taxonomy): domain Eukaryota; kingdom Metazoa; phylum Chordata; class Mammalia; order Primates; family Tarsiidae; genus Carlito; species Carlito syrichta. The sequence continues at coordinate 62,878 of NW_007251008.1, read as the reverse complement.
AGAAAGCTAAACAGAGCTTAAAGAGGTTGTCTGGACAGCATGAATGAGGGTAAAGGGGAGGGAGACTGCTATTCTATTTTAAGCCCTTTAATACTATGACTTAACTGTGTATATTTCAGATCTGTGTATTACTGTTTTGAAAATATGAATTAATCTTCAAAAGTTAAACTGATGTAACAGTCATATCAATTCATTAGATTGCCCAAACCATTTTTTATATTTAAAAAATATGCAAAATCTATTATACAGCATACAAATTAGAAAAGCAGTTTATCATTTGGGGACAGGCACCTACTGAATTCCCTGTACTGCAGAACTAATTTGCAGAGCTAATGGTATGTGTCCTCTACTAACAAATGTAATTTCAAAGCTGGCCAAAATTTGTCATGTATATGTTAACGGATCCAGATACCTACAGAGCCAGAGAAGAGACGGCATCTGGTCCTGCTGACTCCCCACACAGAGGCAAATTCTGATCCATAAAGCTGATCCCGCCCCCCCCCCGCCCTGCACTGGCTCTAGTATTTTACTCTATTTTTAAATGGATTTCTCATGTTTCCAAAAGCAAATGGAAACAACATATAGAAACAATATGTGTGAACCAACATAGTCTCAAAAACTGTAATGCACTAAACAAATGTTATTATTCCTTCTATCACAAACCAGACTCATTCAGACCTACTTTAGTGAAAAACACCTAATGAAGATATTTATACGACTCCATCAGTCCTCAGCTTAAATACTGGAATTGTGTCCCTACCTCCAAATAAGGGGAAAGGTTAGTGGGAATAAAGGATCAAAACCACTAAAACCAAAGCAGATTACTAGATCAGTGCCTCTTCTGCCTTTGGGAGACCAGACACAAGTAGCTACAAAAAATTATCAGGAGTTCATATTGTTTCAAGAATAACTTCCCCATGAAGCTGATCATAAAGCAAATGAAAACAAAAGTTATGAATTGCTTAAGAAAAATTCTGACATCTAATATTTCCGCTCATTTAACATAACAAGATCTGATGCAATTCCGTGCTTTTGCCAACAGCCTGAGTAAGCAAAACCACCACTAAACAGTAATGGCACTTCAAAAGGAATAAATCGAATCATAAATGTAAACACCACACAGCTATTATTTTTTTTAAAAAGCTGAAAGTGCATGCAATATAAAAGGATTTGTATATATTTAACGACGCACTCCCTCCCCATAAGTAAATAATGAAGAGGTTTAGGGACCTCTTAACATCAAAGACTTTCCTCTGAGAACAGTAGGCTGACTCTATCTGCATTGTACAATTCTCTTCCCAGTTCTTGTGGTTACGTAATGAAAGTTAGCACTAAAGCACAAAGTAGAGGGGAGGAAGTACCACACTTGTAGGTGGGCTGAGAAACTCTACTCTTTAAATCAATGGAACTACTTTGAAAAACAGAAAGAAAAAATATAAACTGGGCAAACACTTATACTCTTCCTAACAGGATACTCAATATTCCAGAATATAAGCACTGGCAAACTCCAAAAACATTACCTATTTTAGTTTTTTTTATTTTTTTATTTTTTATTTTTTATTTTTTTTGAGTTGGAGTCTCACTCTGTCGCCCAGACTGGAGTGCAGTGGCTGCTCCTGGCCACCGCAGCCTCGACCTGCTGGGCTCCGGCGATCCTTCTGCCTCAGCCTTCCAAGTAGCCAGAATTATAGGCATGTGCTACCACACCCGGCTGATTTTTTGGTTTATTGTAGAGATGAGGTCTCGCCTGCCCAGGCGGATCTTGAACCCGCGGGCTCAGGCAATCCACTCGCCTCAGCCTCCCAAACGCGCGGGATTACAGGCTGAGCCACCGAGCCCGGCCTAATTTTTTATTTTTTAAAATAATGATTCTAATTATTTAACCAAGAGTTGAAATTCAACCAAGAGTTGAAATTTTTTTTTACAATCAACAGACACAATTTTCAAACCCAACTTACATTCTCCCAAAAATCCCTATATGTTTGAAGAAAAAAACTGAAAATATGTATCTATTTTAATGAGGCTCTAAAAAGACTATACACAAACAAAACACTCAAAGTGAGTAAAATGAGACCAGTGCAGTCAAGTTCTCAGAATCAAAATCTTGTGGCATAAATGTTGAGCTCTGTCAGCTATTTTGTATACAGTGAAGCTTGATCCTTCAGTTGTCATATAACAATGCTCAAGCATCTCACTATTAACGTGCAAAATGACTCACATGAAAATGAGAGTTAAACCTCAATTAAATCAAAGAACATTTTACCGTGAGAAACGAAAGGTAAAAATTGCTCAATCAATGAGTATTGGCCCCAAGGTCTCTAAGTTACACAGTTCTTTTTTAAAAATGTCTACTGTCGCCGGGCTCGGTGGCTCAGTCTGTAATCCCGAGCCTTCGGGAGGCTGAGGTGAGTGGATTGCCTGAGCCCGCGGGTTCGAGACCCGCCTGGGCAGCGAGACCTCATCTCTACAATAAATCAAAAAATCAGCTGGGTGTGGTAGTGCATGCCTGTAATTCCGGCTACTTGGAAGGCTGAGGCGGAAGGATCGCGGAGCCCAGCGGGTCGAGGCTGCGGTGGCCGGGAGCAGCCACTGTACTCCAGTCTGGGCAACAGAGTGAGACTCCAACTCAAAAAAAAAAAAAAAAAAAATGTCTACTGTCATATTAGAACATTTTCCTAACATGTAATCTATCAAATTTTCTAGGGCAACATTCTGTCACAGAAACTTGTTTCCTAGAAATTTCAACTTTATCTTCCAAAACTTTCATCAGAATATTAACATCCCAGTATTGTGCAACAAATGCCCAAAACAAACAAATGGACAGTTTTTTTGTTTGTTTGTTTGTTTTTTTTGAGTTGGAGTCTCACTCTGTCGCCCAGACTGGAGTGCAGTGGCCGCTTCCGGCCACCGCAGCCTCGACTTGCTGGGCTCCAGCGATCCTTCCGCCTCAGCCTTCTGAGTAGTTGGAATTACAGGCTTGCGCTACCACGCCCGGCTGATTTTTTGATTTATTGTAGCGATGAGGTCTCGCTGCCCAGGCGGGTCTCGAACCCGCGGGCTCAGGCAATCCACTCACCTCAGCCTCCCAAAGGCGTGGGATTACAGGCTGAGCCACCGAGCCTGGCCAAATGGACAGTTTTAAGTCTATTGTTTAAAAAAGAAAACCTTCCCACGCCTTGGGGAGGCTGAGGTGAGTGGATTGCCTGAGCCCGCGGGTTCGAGACCCGCCTGGGCAACTTGGTGAGACCTCATCTCTACAGTAAATCAAAAAATGAGCCGGGTGTGGTAGCGCGTGCCTGTAGTTCCACCTACTTGGAAGGCTGAGGTGGAAGGATTGCGGGAGCCCAGCAGGTCAAGGCTGCGGTGGCCGGGAGCGGCCACTGCATTCCAGTCTGGGCAACAGAGTGAGACTCCAACTCAAAAAATAAAAAAAGTAGTTGGTTACAGTATATTGTAAAAGATATAAACTGATTTATCTTTAAAATAAGCTCTCAATTCCCTATTCAAAGGATCTTGTAAGATTAAATTAGCTAGCATTATTAATTGTGAAGCATCTGACTAACATAAACATGTAAGACTACTGTAAACTCCATTTTTCAATGTCCAAATTTAATTCCAACAGTTCTCAAAATCTGAAAATGTCTTCCTAAACTTACTGGAATTTTGTACATCTGTAAACAGCACACATATTTTTCATTGTATCTTAAGAAGAGTTTGAGAAATCTGTTTTAAGCTCTGCAGTTACTATTGTGGTCTTTGTAGTCTAAAGACTATAATTAACTTCCACTGGAAATACAATTGGAAAATCTCAGAATATAACTAAATGCAGTCAACAAAGTATGTTGCCTTAAAGCAAAGATTTCAAATTGCTTCTGAGCTACCGGAGGCAAGAGCAAAATTCCATACCTTAATCTTCCTTCTCTATCCCACAACAAATCACCTCCAAGAAGAATCTCTTCTCTACCAGAAACAAAATGCAAAAGAAGTGGGGGGAGACTTCAATAACTGAAATACATTTTTAAAATAATCATAAGCTAATTGCATTTTATCTATAGCTATATAGAAGAGACTGGTTGATTATGTCTAGACTAAAGTAATGCAAACTTCAGTCTACAAAAAAAAAAAAAATTGATCTGAGTGTAAAAAGGTTGACATTCAAAATAGTTTTCTTCCAATTTTGTTACCAATTCCTTGTCCAACTTGCCAGCACTTTAAACGAGAAATTGGGTCTGAGGAATAATTAAAAACTGAGTTTTAAAATAAGTAATTTTCAAAATGTGGAATTTAAAATTCATTTGCATGTCAAAATCTTCAAAGCATTATTTAAAGTATGTGTCCAAGCACTTTAAATCCTTTAAATTATCAAGCATTAAGTTACTGGATGACAAAATAAAGACTCTGCTTTTAATGAAAGCAAGCTCAAAGTCTGAATGGCATTTGAGTTTAAGCCTTGGGCTATCTTTAATACCTCCCAAGCATTCTAAGCAACTCTTAACCTTTGTTTCAGTTTCACAATCTATAAAACAGGAAAAACTACAATGATGGTAGTTAATTAAATTAGTCAGGATTAAATGCTAACAAACTGCTTTGAAGTTACTAGTTATGTTGTTCTCGGTTCTCCTCCTACTCAGTAAAACTAATACATGAGAAAACATCTGGAATTACTATAGATAATAACATCTGCAGACTCACAGTACTTAAAAAGAAGACCTCTATTTACGAGTTTCTAGGCCAAAGTTCATTCAACAGCCCCCCAAAATTTCAAAATACAACAGCAATGAACAATTTTTAGGTAAATTTCCTTTCTGTCTCAAAGATTTCTACGTTTACCTACATTCTCAAAAGAGACTATTACACAGAAATCTCAGAGCTCTTGAGAGGTCTTGGCACAAGACAATTCTAGGTAAGATGAACAAGCTGTTACTGTTGTTACTGTTAGTCTCAGCATTCCAAACTGTCAGTCAAGGTAAGCTTCATCATGAATACATGTTCCAAAAAAGTACTATCCCCCACTGAGAACCCATCAAAGTACTTCCTTCTCAGCCATCTGTCCAGAAAAGCTCTATCAAAACACCTAGAATGCAGGTGCTCCCCTGTCTGAAGAGGCTATGAATTAAACATTAAAACATTAAAATACAGTAAACAGTAAATATTTTCCACTTCAAACACTTATAATCTACCTACTAAATCTATTCAATGCCTAGATTGAACACAAAACCTGTATGCAGGTAGGTCAGAAACTGCAACGTAATCAAAGGAGACTAACATTTTGTTTTCAAAGAAGGAAAAATATTTTTTAAATAACAGGCTTATTAAGAAGGAGAAGGAAGTGCAAAAATTAAAAAAAGGAAAAAAGCAGATTAAGTTATGGGGAGCTGTACATGTATATTATTCCCTGATGGAAGAGGAACTCAATTAAATTATAAAACAGAAATTTAAATTACTCACTGAGCTTCAAACTAAATTACTCACTGGTCTGCTTACAGAGCTACAAACACTATAAAAACATAAATGTTTCTAAATCTAGCTTGAAGGATCCAAAACCAACTTTTATATTCCAGTAGAGAAGGAAATTACATAAATTTCAACCTAGAAAAATTAGGATGTTATAAGAGCCTGAGGCTAACGGTGTACAAGCAAAGAATGATGAGAAGGAATTATGTTGAGGATAAATAACAGGAAACCACACCAAAGAGTTCGAATTCTCCCCCAACCCCAACCTTTCTTCTGCTTAGGCCATAAGGGATGCTCTTTACATACTATTAAGCATCTTATTTGGGAAATAACTTCTGATCAATGTGTCTTAACAAACAAAATAAAATGTTAGGCTCACTCTCTGGACTGCAGCCTCTTTAAACACATACATACATTGAGCACACTCTAAATTTCAGGCCTCTCGAATCCACTCCCAATTATTTAAGAGACTTTGAAAATAAGCTGCTTTAAGATTCTGGGGGATGGGGTGAGGGAGGAATACCGCCAGGAAAACTAGAAAGGCAACTCCAGTTGACTTAAGCTTTGCAGTTATTACCCAAAAAGCTTAAATTTGAGAAAGATATATAAAATTCAAGTGCTAATCTTCAAATTAATCTTTAAAAAAAGTATCACTGGTACACGGATTTTTAACTACCCCATCCACATTTACAAATAAGTTGTCTACTTGCCCATCCATAAACACAGAATATCAAGAGAATACAAGCTCACTGTGGTAACAACATTGTAGACGGTCACCTGCTCACAATGCAGCCAAAGTTTACTGACTAAAGTAAAAGTAAAGACTGAAGAAAGCCTTCTGGGGGAAAGCTCACTCACCCTGCTTTTATTTTCCACATAAAGTTAAAGGCTGTTCCAGCCACATCTAAGTGAAAGAAAGTTCCTTCATTCATTAAGCAAATATTTACTGAGTGTCCTATTAAGTGCTTGCACTTAATAACTATATCATCAAATGAAACTAAACAGCAGTAAATACGGTTGACCTAATGTCGAATGACTGATACTATTTAGAAAATGTAGTCCACCGGGCAAACAAGCGTCTTAAATAGGTTGTAAGAGAAATATGATACAAAATAACCCATCACTCAATCAAGGTGATTTCTTACCTTTATCACAAGGTGCTCAGTCCATTACAAATTTATTACCACCAACAAAGAATCAATAATCAACACATTCTACTGAATAGAGCTTTTAAAAAGGGGTTTATCTCCAATATCTACCCAAAATTGTAGAACATTTACTTGATCTACACATACTTTTCTTGGGTAGAGTTATATGAGGGCAAGTGTGTTTTGAAAACTTAAAGAGGCACTTTCTCAACTCTTTGAAGACTAATGTGGGGGGAGGGAAATTCTCATGTCTATGCTATTAAAATAGCTTCAATTTAACTGGCTATTTAACCCAAACCCCTGAAGTGCAAATGCTTGGTCTTTAGCTTTCCTTAGTTATTAAAAAAGTTGTGTTTGGGTTATCTTTTTAAACAATTTGTGTTTTTTTTCCCCCTCTGTATTTTGTCACTGGTTAAACTCCTTTGCCCACTAAAAATAAAGAATGCACAAGCCTCTAGCTTCTGAAAATAACATCTGGTACGTGCACTTAACAAAAAGCTACAGAGAATGTCCTAGTTTTTATTTAAAACGTTTTCATTTTAAACTAGAATGCCTTTAGCAACAATTAAACATAAATCAGCTTTTACCTTATTAGGAGACTGCTATTTTCAACATTTACCTTAAACCACAACATGGATTTATCTTCTAACCAGTTAGCTTCCTGTTTCTCCCACAGCTAGATTAGACTGTAACTTTTTTGAGAGCAAGGGACTACTAGAGCCTAATAAGTTTTCCAACTAATACATTCCAAGAACTCCAAGTTTCAACAAAGACATCAAAGTCACCAGCCTTAAAGCTCTAAAGATTTCTCTAATTTTGTGAGGTTATTTTGATAAGAGCAGGTGTGCTTAGCTGTTACTATAGCTGTACACCAGTGGGTTCTCGAAGTGTGGTCCTGGACCCTTGACAATTTCCAGGACCCTGTCAGAGGGTCCAGGAGGTCAAAACTATTTTCATAAATAATATGAAGACATTACTTTTGTTCACTCTTACTCTCTCACAAGTAGGCAATGGAGTGTTCCAGAGACTGCATGACGTGTGGAATCTCAAGAGACTGAATGCAGAAGCAATATGAGAATCCAGCTGTCGCCTATAAAGCTAAACAAAGAGTTACAAAAAAGTACCACTCTTCTCACTACATTTTTGTTTTGAAAGACATTATTTTACATAAACTGTAAATGTACGTTAACAGGTAACAGATCTAAGTAAATTGACACAAACCTTAAATTTTTCTCAGTTTTAATTTCTATGACAATTATCAATGGATATAAGCCACACCGACAAGGGCTCTTTGAGTTCTCAACCATTTTTAATAGTGTAAAGGGGTCCTAAGAACAAAAAGTGTAAGAACAACTGTAGCACACAATTATATAACTCAACACAGTTCCTTCCATGGATTAGAAGCTCAAATTAATTCTGAAGTATAATTATTTCTTACTCCATGTAATCTTGTTGAGTTCTGTATCTCCTTGTAAAGCATAATTCAGCATAAAGCCAGTCTGTTCTAGTCCCCATTTAATGGGCTTTAGATATTTAATTATTCAGAGTCCTCTTTATAAAGATGTTCTAACCTGTAATTCCATCTATTACTTGAATGGTGTATAGGAGTTTCTCAAACTTTTCACAGAAAATTCATTCTAACATCTGCTCATCCTATCAGCAACCTGTGAAGGAAATGCAAAGTTTTACTCTTTTTTATGGATGACTTAACGAAACCGATGCTCAAGGAAAACAACTATTTGTCCAAGGATATACTGCTAGCTGGTAGGGCCTAGGATTTGGTCTTTGGCAATGTGTTTGGCTGTCTCACTGTGGTGTAATTGCAAACTCCCAAAGAAAATAAGGCAAGGGCATTACTTTTACTGTCCCGGTGCCAAAACAGGGATTTCCCCCTCCTTAACAAGACTGTCATCAGACTCAATACCCAGTCACAGAATTATTCAACACACCGTCTACCCTTTTGGTCCTCTACCAAAAAAATAATATAAAATAAAATTCAAGAATCTTGGAGGAAAAAAATACCACAATGCACAACGCTCTGAGATGATGAGTTAGGTAAGAACTCAGAGATTTACTAATCATTTAATCACTATAACAACAGGCAGGCAAGAACAAGATCGAGCTTAATACAATAACGCTAGATTTTATCAACAAATGGATGCCAACAGGTGAAGAAAACGGGAGGCCCACATGAAACGGGTTCAACTCAGAGTGTGGACAGAAGAAAAAAACCCACACAAAGTTGCAAAACTAGCTTTATTGGTTCTACAAATCCAAGTAAGCGACTAGACCCACCCTTGCAAAGCAATGCTAGGCAAACTACCCCTTGGACAGAAGTCACCTCGACCTCATGACTACACTCACAGGTGAGTTCTTGTTATCAGCACCAGTCACTGCGATGCTCCACTTTGACGTATTAAGTTCCTCCAGAGATGCTCAACTGTCTTCATCTGCTTTTCACAGTCACGCGGACTCCCGGACTGACAGAGGCAAGACAGACTCCTCACAAGAGGCAGTCTGCCGCTTGCACCGTTCTTTCCTTCTTTTGCATGCATGGGCCTAGCGAAACCATTTTCAAGTTGGATGTGAGTTTACCTAGGGAAAGCCAGAAGTCTGATACCTGTCCGCTTTCCGCTTTGTATTCCTGAGGTTTACTACAGACGAGCAAAAGAATAACTTCCTCGTGTTGACTTCGGTCATTTTTTGTTTGTTTTTCAAATTTCTTTCGGAAAAACACGAAGTCACCATCAAAGCACACGTACCACCGATCCACCGGTCAGGCCGTCCCACGTGCCTGATTTGGTATTCCCCACTCAAAACACGCACTGTCCAAGACACAGGGAAGAGCGAGCGCATGCAAGTGTCCGCATCCTCCCAGGAACCCGGCGACGCCGCCCCGCGAAACCAGTTGACCAGCTAGTTCGCAAAGGCTTCTTGCGGAAAAAGGCATCGGCCTTGACAGAAGCCAGCAGAGCCACCGACGCCTGGACGCGCCGGGAGACCGCGGCACTTTCTGCTCGTGGCCCTGGAGTGTCCTCATCTTTGTGGCGCGACCTCGGTTCCTCTCCAAGGCCGCGATCACCGTTTGGAGAAGGGCCCGTCCAAGGTGTCCGGGCGCGCGCTCAACGCTCCCGGCCCCGGCCCGCCGCGGGACGCGTCCCAGCCCAGGCGCGCCGTCGCCGTCTCCCTGCGTCTCTTCGAACGCGCTCGAGGGCTTCCAGCGCGCAGCCCCGGTTTCGCACC
>NW_007251008.1:42182-52754 GCF_000164805.1 Carlito syrichta | reverse complement strand
TCCGCTGCGCTTACTGCGGCGGGGCGGGGGACACCAAGCCGCCTGGTGCCTCGTGCTAGAAAACCGGGGGCACCTGATCCCCAGCCAGGCGGAGTGGGGGCCAAAGGGAGGCCCCCAACTTCCCCTGTACGATGGCCACTTAGGTACCTCATCCTGAGTTGAGCCCCACATCTTTAAAGTAAAAAGTATTAAAAATTAAAAAACAATATGAGGGACACATGGCATGAATAAGGGTACCTGATCCCAAACTAGGCAAAGTGGGGACCAAAGGGAGGCCCCAATGGCACCTGCACGATGACCACTTGCACGCCTAATCCTGCATTGAGCCCCATATCTTTAAAACATTTAAAAATTTTAAAAACGCAATATGGAGGACACATAACATTAATAAGGGCACCTGCTCCCAAACCAGGTGCAGAGACCGAAGGAAGGCCCCAAACTTACTTGTACATAACCACTTGCACGCCTAACCCTGAATTGAACCCCACATCTTAAAAAAAAAAACAACTGGCGGGGCTCGGTGGCTCAGCCTGTCATCCCAGCACTGTGGGAGGCCGAGGCGAGTGGATTGCCTGAGCCTGCGGGTTCGAGACCAGCCCGGGCAACTTGGCGAGCCCTCGAGTCTACAATAAAAAAATAAAATAAAATAAAAGTTAGCCGGGCGTGGTGGAGCACGCCTGTAGTTCCAGCTACCGAAGGCTGAGGCGGAAGAATCGCCGGAGACCAGCAGGTCGACGCTGGGGTGGTCGTGAGTGTGCCACTGCTCTCCAGCCTGGGCGACGGAGTGAGACTCCAACTCAAAAAAATTTTTTTTAATTTAATTTAATTTAAAAATAATACAGGGAAAGTACACCACATGAACAGCCAAAAAAGAAAGAAGGAAAGAAAGCCTGGCCCCAAAGCTAAGTGTGAAGCAGAAAATTGCAACGTCTCGGCCGACAGGCCCTGGAACCCTCATTTTACGCATAAGAATCAAGCCCGTAATCTCGCGCCTTTGGGAGGCTGAGGTGAGTGGATTGCCTGAGCCCGCGGGTTCGAGACCCGCCTGGGCAGCGAGGCCTCCTCTCTACAATAAATAAAAAATGAGCCGGGCGGGGTGGCGTGCGCCTGTAGTTCCGGCTACTCGGAAGGCTGAGGCGGAAGGATCGCCGGAGCCCGGCAGGTCGGGGCTGCGGTGGCCGGGAGCGGCCGCTGGCCCTCCAGCCTGGGCGACAGAGTGAGACTCCAACTCAAAAAAAAAAAAAAAGAATCAAGCCCGGAGGCGAAGGGCCAGCCCCGAGCGCCAGCGCGCGGCAGGGGTCCCAGGGCAGTCCGGCTCGCTGCCCCCTCTTTCCCACCCCCCCCAAGCTCCGCGGCAGGTGCGGGCGGAAGCCCCTTCCGGGCTGTGAACTCGCGGCCTGAGCCAGCCACCCCGTGCTGCACCCGCGAGCCTGGGCCCACCCTGGCAGGGCCTCGCCGACCTCGTGCCCTCGAGCGTGTGGGTGGACGTCCCCACCCTCCCCGCCGCTGGAAGCTTCAGTGCGACCGACGCAGCCTGACGCGCGAGTGAGATCCCCGTCACGGGGCGATCCAAGGGAAGGGACCTAGCATCTGTTAGACACCCACCACCGTCCCGTCCCCCGCCCCGGGCTTTGCACGCCTCACCCGCAATACCCTGCCAAGCTACTGTCCCGTCCGCTTTTTACCACGGGGGGGACTGAGTCTGTAAATTGCTAATCCGTGTTGAGCTAGATCCCTGGCCCTCTGACCTCCTTTTTGAAAGGCGTTGGGGGAGGGCGCAAGCCTCAAGGCGACCTCCCAGGGGCCCGGCCTGGAGGTCTTCCAGGGCTGTTACAAACACTGCCTCAATCTTGGGGCTCCTCGCAAAACCCGGGGGAGGAGCCGCAGAGCCAGGAGGCGAGCGGGGGGCAGGAGAAGACTGATGTGGCAATCCCGCGGGCAGGGCCAGAGGAGGAAGGAAGGTCAGAAAATGAGGGACCGGGCCGGGCAGTGGTTAGAGCTGGGCACCTCGCGCAGTGCAGGCCTAGCGCAGCCTGGGGACGCCGCCTCGGTCACTTCTTCCTCCTCCCCAAATCCCGTGCGGTCAGTCGTTTTCTGTCACAGCCATTTTCTTCCCAGCAGTCCTCTGCCCTGTTTGTCCACCTACCCGGGGGTCTCAGTCAACTCTCCCCCACCCCCAGTAGCGTTCTGGATTCTTCAAAGATCTCTAACCTTCCAAGTTGTATGTGACTGCTGTTAGAGCAAGCCTGAGATTTCATGGCAATGAGAAGTCAATGGAAAGTGCAGCTGCCTAGGAAGCCAGGCAAACGTGTTCGAATCTCAGTTCTATCACCCATATACCCATATGATAGCCACCTTAGTACGTGTCTCTAGTCCTTTCAAGCCTTTTTTTTCTTTTTTTTTGAGTGGGAGTCTCACTCTGTCACCCAGGCCGGAGCGCAGTGGCACACTCATGGCCACCGCAGCCTCGACCTGCTAGGCTCAGGCGATCCTTCTGCCTTCCAAGTAGCCTTCTAAGTAGCTGGAACCACAGGTGTGTATCACCACCCCCGGCTAATTTTTTGATTTATTGTAGAGACGAGGTTTCACCAACTTGCCCAGGCTGGTCTCAAAGCCATGGGCTCAGGCAGTCCTCTCACCTCCACTTCCCAAAGTGCTGGGATTATAAGCGTGAGCCACCACGCCCCACCCTGACTTTATGATTTTAATGAGATCAGGAATGTGAAAGTAACTTGTAAGGTGTAAACTGCTTTTAAAAAAGAAAAAAAATTATTAGTGTCTTTTCTCCCAACTAGAATAAAACCCCTCAAAGCAGAGGCCCTAATTTAGTCCCTACATGCAATAGTCCCCAGAGGGCAAACTGGTGTCAGGCAGTCCAGAAAAGTTGGGCAAAATCAGAGGCCCCTGTGGGGTTTTTGCTAGATTTCCCTAAAACAGTAGACTTTCCTGTGTCTTTGAAAGTTTTCATAAAAAGAAAAAAACGGGGGGAGGGGAACCCGCAGTGAGTAAATGTGTCAAACGGGGGAAGACCACAGGGCACACTGGGAAATCTGCCCTTTCAGTCCCTCACTTCCTCAGTTGCATTTAATCCGTTTGCGTTTCTGTTCTTGGCTGACATCCCTCTGGCACTGGGGAGCTCTGACTTACAAGCCTGTGTGTTCTGATGGGGGCACGCCGGGATTCCCCACCCAGCCTTCTGGAAATCCGGGGGCAGGTTGTCCACTGTAAAACCTGCCAGGAGTGACAAGCCTGTTTTAAAAGTTTGCATTTTCGGAGGGAAGGAATGCACCATTTCAACAGTTCTATCCAATGTTTCTTCTCTAAAGGATATACTTTGTGTACATATTGAAGGAGGGGGGAGGTATCTTCCTTAGCAAGGGAACCATGTCAGGAAAGATCTCAAAAGTTGCTGCCACCTTCCTGAAACCTTAGACTTGTAATTTCTGGCAGAATTCGTGGTCCTTAACCAAGAATTACAAAGCTTAACAAACCCTGGGGAAAACCAGCTCTCACTATCCCCACCCAGGTAAGGCTCTTTGGAAACACCCAGAAAGAAGGCTTAATTATTTACCGTAGAGATTTTCCTAGCAGCTAGATCGAGAGGAGGCTTGGTGAGTGTTCAGAAGTGTTGGTGGCAGGGACTGGGGAGGAACCACTCAGGGACTTTTCTGTCGCCTAGTTTAATTTTCCAAATTGCACCAAGCTGTTATTTCCCTGCTTGTTTACTTGCTTATCATTTGTTGTTGTTGTTTTGAGTTTTTTTAGTTGGAGTCTCGCTCTGTCGCCCAGGCTGGAGTGCAGTGGCACGCTCACAGCCATTGCAGCCTCGACCTGCTGGGCTAAGGTGATCCTTCTGCCTCAGCCTTCCAAGTAGCTGGAACCACAGGTGCAAGCCACCACGCCCAGCTAATTTTTTTTATTTATTGTAGAGACAAGGTCTCGCCATGTTCCCCAGGCTGGCTTCAAATCTGTGGGCCCAGGCAATCCTCTCGCTTCCGCCTTCGAAAGTGCTGGGATTCCAGGCATGGGCCACCACCGTGCCCAGCTCACTTGTTTATCTATTGTAGGTCTCCATGAGAACAGAGACCTTGCTGGTCCTGTTCATTGCCTGATTTCCTGCTCCAGGAATACAGCTTAGTACGCGGCAGGCCCTCGGTAACTATCTGTTGAATGACTAAATAAATGGAAGGGGTAAGCGTGGGCTCCAGCCATCCAGGCCTCACTTCCCCACTCAGGAATACTGGTGGCCCATTCTCCTCACTTCTTTCCATTCACCTTTTCCCCATCATCTCCCTGCTGGAAATCCTTCAGTGGCTGCCTATCTCTGGTAGGATTAAAAAATCCAAAAGCCACTGCTATCACAGGCACCTGGCACCTCCCTTTTGTTAAGACTTTTTTTTTCTTAAACTGTTCCAGCATTACTCAAATCGTCCCCTATGATAGAAAATGTGCTTCCTTACGCCTCTGTCCTCCCAGGTCTTTTCTCCTTCTACCAGGCTAGCTCCTACTCCTTCCTCGTGAAACATATAGCGTCCTCGGGGAAGCCCTCCATCACCCACTTCTAAATCTTCTCCCACGACCGTCAATCCCCTTCCATACCTACAGCTTGTTACATGGTGCTGCTATTTTCTGTTCACCTTTTTTTTTTTAAGTCTCCCCTGAGAATAGGTGTTTTTCTTTGCATCTGCGGGTTCTCAGCACCTAGGTCAGCAATGGCAGATTTTTGGGGTTTTTTTTGAGTTGGAGTCTCACTCTGTCGCCTAGACTGGAGGGCAGTGGCCGCTCCCGGCCACCGCAGCCTCGACCTGCTGGGCTCCGGCGATCCTTCCGCCTCAGCCTTCCAAGTAGGTGGAACTACAGGCGCGCACTACCACGCCCGGCTAATTTCTTTGGATTTATTGTAGAGATGAAGTCTCACCAAGTTGCCCAGGTGGGTCTCGAACCTGCAGGCTCAGGCAATCCACTCACCTCATCCTCCCAAAGCGCAGGATTACAGGCAGATATTTTTAAAACATGTTTGCTCACTGAATGCTGTTGGAGGTGCTCCTTTTGAAAGTGATTACATCAACAGTTACGTGAAATGGTCCCGTAAGTATTCAGAGGAAGGACCTCAACTATTTAAGAACAGAAACTTACATGTATTAAGTCCAAACTAGGTGCCAGATACTATGTCAGCTGGTTTTTATTTCTTTTTTTATTTCTTGGTTTTTTTTGAAGTCGAACTCTTACTCTGTCAGCCAGGCTGGAGTGCAGTGGCACACTCACGACCACTGTAGCCTCGACTTGCTGGGCTCAGGTGATCCTTCCACCTCAGCCTTCCAAGTAGCTAGAACTACAGGCGTGCGCTAACACGCGTGACTTATTTTTTTGATTTATTGTAGAGACTAGGTCTCCCCATGTTGCCCAGGCTGGTCTCGAACCCCTGAATTCAGACAATCCTCTCGCCTTTACCTCCCAAAGTACTGGGATTACAGGCTTGAGCCATCGCACCCAGCACTATTTCTTTTTTTTTTAATCTCCACAAGAAAGCTGGGAGGTAGATATTATCATCTCCATGTCACCGATGAGAGAGCTCCATCTCAAAGATTAAATGACTGCACAAACTTACACAATGAGTAATTGGTCTTTTATCAAAAGAGCTAAAGTTTCACCCCTCAGACACATGATCATGTAAGTGATTTTGCAGTATTGCACAGGAGAAGCTAAGGTTCCTGGTAATGAAGATGCTAAGCACTGTGGACAGCTGCTTAGGGAACCACAGGACACAGGAGAGCCTTCTGAGTCACTAAAGAAAGAACCATTGATGTTCAGTGCCATTGTAATAATTGTTTTGTCTTCAGCATGTTAATTTGCTTTTAATGCTTTTCTCTTTATCATTAAAATCTCCTCTGATGAAAGGGTTTTGTTATTTAAAGACCTACTTTGCAGATAAAGCACTGACTAACTAAGCAAAACAATGATGTGACTCTAGCACCAAATAACTTTTTCTTTTCTTTTTTTTTTTTTTTTTTTTGAGTTGGAGTCTCACTCTGCCACCCAGACTGGAGTGCAGTGGCCGCTCCCAGCCACCGCAGCCTCAACCTGCTGGGCTCAGGCAATCCTTCTGTCTCAGCCTTCCAAGTAGCTGGAACCACAGGCACATGCCACCATGCCCAACTAATTTTTTGATTTATTGTAGAGATGAGGTCTTGCCAAGTTGCCCAGGCTGATCTCGAATCCATGGGCTTAGGCAGTCCTCTCGCCTTCACCTCCCAAAGTGCTGGGATAATAAGCATGCACCACCATGCCAGCTTCTTCTTTTTCTTTTTTTTTTTTTTTTTGAGGCAGGATCTCACTGTGTCATTGGGGTTGTAGCTCAGTGGCGCAATCATAGCTCACTGCCTCTTCGAACTCCTGGGCTCAAGTGATCCTCCCGCCTCAGCCTCAGGAGTAGCTAGAACTATGGGTGTGAACCACCACACCCAGTCTCTCTGACAGTGAATGAGTCAGTTTCTCTCTGGGCCCCAGTCTCTCCATCTATAAAGTCAGAGGATTGAACGAAATGATCATCAAGGACCTTTCCAGAACGAGCATCCAGTGACCCTGTGATATAGCTTATGGCCATCCAAGTGACACCGATCGAGTCAAGACCATTTGGGCATGCTGTAGCAGAGGCTGCTGTTTACCCCAGATCTGTTTTCTTTTCCTCCTGGTTTCACAACTAGAAACTTCCCTCATAGCTAGGTGTGGCCATTTAGTCGATGGAGACTGAGCAAGAATCGAAAGGGTCTGCCTTGGCGGCACTGTGGACAGCTGCTCAGGACAAAAAATACTTGTGTCCAGTTTTGTTTATCCATAACACATGGGGGAAATGGGAGAACTACATAGGCCAGGCCCAGAAAGAAACACAGGTCTTCTAAGTTTCTAGTCTGCCCTTTCTTTCTGTTTCTTTTTCAAACATTAATTCAACCAACTTGTCTGTTCCACTGCAGGCCACATACTTAAGATACAGTAACTTTGAGCTCTGTGTTATATGGGGTCCTCTATTCTGTTGCCAGCTCTTCGCCACTATGAAGATGGAAAGCATTATGCGATCCCTTGTTTCCCCCTGCTTGTTAGTTGCTTGATCAGACCCTGGAACCTCTGAGTTTCCAAGTGCTGTCTCAATTAGGAGCTTATCTAACCTTGTCCTTTAATTGTGGAAATGACATCCCATGTAAAAGGCCTGGCTGGGTGCATGGCACACAATAGACCTTCAATAAATGTCTGTTTCCTTGAGACCTTGGCAAAGGAGGATCAGTATGAGAGGCAGGGGATGGTGGTCCAAAATACTTTTCAAGGGATCTGAGCCATCGTTCATGTAACACATATCACCATGACACGGGGCTTTTGGGGCAGAACAGTGTACAACACGGTTCTAACCTCAAAGGATGAGGGAAGGTACAAGAGAAACAGACCAGCAAACAGGCGATTGCAACACAGTATAAGTACAAGGAGAAGTACAGGATGTTGCTCAGCCACAAACAAGGGGCTGGTGGGTGGGAGGTGGGGGGAAGCGCAAGCCAGGCTTCCTGGAGGAAGTAGTACATGAACTGAGACTTGATTGAGACCTAGACATTAGCCAGGTAAAGTGTGGGAGAGGGGTAGAGAGGGACCCACGCCATGGTCCCAGGCACAGGGCAATCTGCAAAACCACAGAGTCTCCAAGAGGATCAGAGACTGCCAGTCAGGCTGGAGAATCAAGTGCAAGGGTAAGGCTGAGAGACAAGGTAAGCTGGTGGAGGGCTGCTGGAGGTCTGCACCAAAGAACTGCCAACAGAGAAATCTGGGGCCCAGGATGCTGGCATCTTTCAAGGCTGTGCTTTTCCGGGTCTTGGGAGAGAAGATATGGGGGCAAAGATGCAAAAGAAAAGGAGACAGAGTGAAGAAAGGAAGTGACCATGATCAAACCTCTATAAAATATTTGACTGCATGAGTCATCTGGGAAATGCAAATAAAAACCACAGTGTGCGCCTAGCTAGAAACAAAGAGGCAGGGGTTACACGCTCCCCCATACTCACACCTCATCATGACCGGATTGCATGCTCCTTTTTTTTATTTATTGGAAAATACAGTTTATTTAGAAAGGAAATTAGAGAGAGAGGAGATTCACCTCTTCAAGGTAAGACGGGACCAAAGCTTAGGAAACACGGCAGTGGCCATAGTTTTAAATACCACATGGTCACACTAGAGTTTTAGTAAAGCAATGGCCTCGTCCTTTTAAAGAAGTGAATTTTGATGGGGAAAAGAATCCTGAGGCCTCATGCTCTTTTTTTTTTTTTTTAAGTTGGAGTCTCACTCAGTCGCCCAGACTGGAGTGCAGTGGCCGCTCCCGGCCACCGCAGCCTCAACCTGCTGGGCTCCAACGATCCTTCCGCCTCAGCCTTCCAAGTAGCCGGAATTACAGGCATGCGCTACCACGCCCGGCTGATTTTTTGGTTTTTATTGTAGAGATGAGATCTTGCTGCCCAGGCGGGTCTCGAACCCGCGGGCTCAGGCAATCCACTCACCTCAGCCTCCCAAAGGCGCGGGATTACAGGCTGAGCCACCGAGCCCAGCTGGCCTCATGCTCTTAAAGAAGTGAATTTTGATGGGGAAAATAATCCTGAGGTTAGGAACTCTCATCTCTGTCTTCCTTTCTTCTCCCCCCGCCTTAATCTGCCCTGTCAATTTAGCTATCCAGAATACTCAGCTAACCAGAATATGAGTTTCTTAAACACCCAGAACATAGATTTTCATAGTCCCAGACCCAGTCATGAGGTACCAGAGGCACTGGAAAAACATGGGGCTTTGGATGGAATATCAAGCCTGCTGGAGTCCTGCTTCTACCACCGATGTTAGGCCAGCTGCCTGACCTCTCCTGAGCTTCCATCTATGAAATGGGAATAATAATAGCTGCTTCCAAAGTGGTGACATCCCTGATATCTCCCTTAGCCAAACACTTAATGTCTGGAAATAGAGAACAGGGATTCATTCACATGTTATGATCAGCACTTTTCTGAAGTTGCTTTTATACATGTATGTAATCACACCAAAGGTTAGAAGCATGTTTTATAATTAAGTCACTGGGAGAGCTCTGCTGTGGTTGAGCCAGTTACAAATACAGGAGGTGCCCAAAAAATGTATACACATTTTAAGCGATGTTATCTGTGGATTATTTTTCGAAGTTGAATTGATTTATGGTAGCAATGTGTAGTATGACATTCACTCAACAGTGCTTCTGGCATTTTCTTGGACTGCCCTGCCTGTGGCATGGTGATGCTAGCATTCATTTGAATTAACGTCATCTTTTGAGCAAATGTCATACTTAAAATATATATACGGCCAGGTGCGGTGGCTCAAGCCTGTAATCCCGGCACTTTGGGAGGCCAAGGTGAGGGGATTGCCTGAAGCCCACGGGTTCGAGATCAGCTTGGGTAACTTGGTGAGCCGTGAGCGTGCCACTGCACTCCAGCCTGGGCTACAGAGTGAGACTCCAACTCAAAAAAGAAAAAAAATGTATATACTTTTTTTGCCATCCCTTTGTTTTTTAGCAGCTGCAGCAACAGGGAAAAAAAATTTAACATCATTACCATCCAAAGAACAATGTCGGGACCAGGCACAGTGGCTCACGCCTATAAATCCCAGTACTTTTGGACGCACAGGTCAGAGCATTACCTGAGTCCATGGATTCGAGACCAGCCTGGACAACATGGTGAGACCTCTTCTCTACAATAAATAAAAAAATTAGCCAGGCGAGGTGGCACATGCCTGAAGTTCCAGCTACTTGGGAGGCTGAGGTGTGAGGATCACCTGAGCCCAGCAGGTGGAGGCTGCGATGGCCATGAAGTGTGACACTGCATTCCAGCCTGGGCAACAGAGTGAGAGTCCAACTCCAAAAAAGAGAAGAAAGTGAGAGAAGAGCCTTTGAGCCCTTTCACCTTTCTGAGTTACCTATAGAGCAGCTGGGGTCTTCAGGCTGGAAAGCAGTAAGGCATCAAGGAAGCTGGTTCCAGAGAGGTGGCACTTTTATCTAGTGTCACAGAGTCCTCTGGTCAGCTCCTGCCACCAGAGCGCTCCTCATTTGCCCTGTCCTGTGGACAGCCAAGCTGGAGTAGAGTTTTTTTGTGTCTCAAATTGGCCTTTTCCAGTAGGCAGAATATACAAGCTGGTTCTCTTGGGGGAAAGATGATGTGTCAGTCAGTTTAGCAAGTCCCTCCTTAACTAACCTACAGACTCAAGCCAGGGAGCCCTCTGAAGGCAGTGGTAGCCCCAGGACAGAGTGCCCGGCACATCAGAGGCACTCAGGGACATTCATCTGGAAAATACATGTGCATTAGCAGTGAACAATTCCCTCCACCACGCCCAGCTAATTTTTTGATTTGTTGTAGAAATGAGGTCTTGCCAAGTTGCCCAGGCTGGTCTTGAATAGATGGGCTCAGGCAATCCTCTCACCTCGGCCTCCCAAAGTGCTGGATTTATAGGCATGAGCCACTGTGCCTGGCCTAAAATAAGTTTTTTTGTTTTTGTTTTTGTTTTTTTTTGAGTTGGAGTCTCACTCTGTCACCCAGACTG
>NW_007251008.1:40926-41919 GCF_000164805.1 Carlito syrichta | reverse complement strand
CCAGGCGGGTCTCGAACCCGCAGGCTCAGGCAATCCACTCACCTCAGCCTCCCAAAGTGCTGGGATTACAGGCTGAGCCACCGAGCCTGGCTAAAATAAGTTTCTAAAAAATTAGCCAAGTGTGGCGGTGCACACCTGTAGTTCCAGCTACTTGGAAGGCTGAAGTGGAAGGATTGCCTGAGCTAAGCATGTGGAGGCTGCGGTGGCCATGAGCATGCCTCTGCACTCCAGCCTGGATGACAGAGTGAGACTCCAACTCAAAAAAAAAAAAGCTCTTGACTGAGAGAATGAATTTCCTCTCATGACCCAATCAATTCTTAAGTTCTCATCTCTCAATACTACCACATTGGGGATTTAAACTTCAACATGAGTTTTTATTTTATTTTGTTATTGTTATTTAGTAAAGATGGGGGTGTCGCTATGCTGCCCAGGCTGGCCTCGAACTCCTGGCCTCCTACCTCGGCCTCCCAAAGTAGTACTAGTATTACAGGGATGAGTCATCTGAGTCACCATACCCAGTCAACATGAGTTTTGGGAGAACAAATATTCAAACCATAGCAACCATGTAGCAGATGCATGAACATGTTGAAAATTCTGTGACAGACGAAGACGTAGTACCGTGGAGAGGACCCTGTCTCATCCATCTTTGTACCCCAGTGCGAGGCACATAGTAAACATGGAGGAAATGTTTGAATGAATTACTGACATTGTTAGGCACTGCAGAGACCTGCTTCTTAGGAAATGTTATTATCACAACTTTGTAAAAAGTACATTTAAAAATGTTTTAAAACCCACTAAGAAACACAGTGATGAAATTATAGGCAATTTCTATTTCTTTTCACTTTTTGCCATTTTGTTTACTGTAGCAACATTATGTAATAATGAAAAAAGGCTATTTTAGTCTCATCCCCACCCTGCTTCCTCTCCCAAAAAAAAAGAATTGTGAAAATTACAACTTACAACCTGATCTTTTTTTTTTTTTTTTTTGAGTTG
>NW_007251008.1:33787-40698 GCF_000164805.1 Carlito syrichta | reverse complement strand
GAACCCGCGGGTTCAGGCAATCCACTCACCTCAGCCTCAGCCTCCCAAAGGCGCGGGATTACAGGCTGAGCCACCGAGCCCGGCTACAACCTGATCTTTTAAAAGTTTTGTGCAACGGGGCTTGGTGGCTCAGCCTGTAATCCCAGCACTTTGGGAGGCCGAGGTGAGTGGATTGCCTGAGACCGTGGGTTCAAGACCAGCGTGGGCAACATGGTGAGACCTCGTTTCTACAATAAATCAAAAAAGTAGCTGGGCGTGGTGACACACACCTGTAGTTCTGGCTCCTTGGAAGGCTGAGGTAGAAGGATTACCTGAGCCCAGTGGGTTGAGGGTGAGGTGGCCGTGAGCGTGCCACTGTGCTTGAGTCTGGGTGACAGAGTGAGACTCCAACTCAGAAAAAAGAGAGAGAGAAAAGAAGGGGTGGGAGAGATACTCGCTAATGTTCTTTGACTCTTTTTATTGGAATGTTGGTTGTTTTCTTCTTTTCTTTCAGCCCCAAGCCCACCCTTTTATATTTTGCTTTGTAGTACTAGGTCTTCTTTTTTTTTTTGAGTTGGAGTCTCGCTCCGTCGCCCAGGCTGGAGTGCACCCCAGCGTCGACTTGCTGGGCTCCAGCGGTCCTGCCACCTTAGCCCTCATCTCCCAAAGTGCTGGGATTACAGTCATGAACCACTGCACATGACCAAAAAAGATGGTTTTTAATGACTGTTTACAATTTCATTGTATTGACACACTGTAATTGATTTATTTGCTGTTGAACATTGAAGTTATTTCCAATTTTTCAATGACATGGTTCTGAATGCCTTTAATGATAAAATGATTAGGATGTCCAATTGTTGTCTTAGGGTGATTTCCTTGAATCAAGATTTCTTGGTTGAAGAGTTTTAAGGCCCTTACTACACACTGTAATCAATCATTTTCTAGAAAACAGTCCTTACTGAAGTTTCCATGAGCAGTGCTTAAGAGTGTACATCTCAATGCCTCCTTGTCAGCAATGAGTAGGCTATTTTGTTTCAAATGTTTGCCAGTTTAATAAGTGAAAAATAATTTCTTGTTTAAAATTATTATGATTTCTAGGGGAGTGTGAGCATTAAAATTTTTTTCTCCATGTTTATTGACCATTGATATTTCTTTTCCTGTGAAATATTTGTTTTTGTGCTTTTGTGAACCAGATTTTTTTTTTTTAGATGGGATCTCACTCTGTTACTTTGGCTGGAGTGCAGTGGCATGTTCATGGCCACTGTAGCCTCGACCTGCTAGACTCAGGCCATCCTTCCACCTCAGCCTTCCAAGTAACTAGAACGACAGGTGTGTGCCACCATGCTCAGCTAATTTTTTTTGAGTTGGAGTCTCACTCTGTTACCCAGGCTGGAGTGCAGTGGCATACTCATGGCCACCCCAGCGTCAACCTGCTGGGCTCCCGCGATCCTGCCGCCTCAGCCTTCCAAGTAGCTGGAACTACAGGTACGAGCTGCCACGACCAGCTAATTTTTTATTTATTGTAGAGACAAGGTCTCGCCAAGTTGCCTAAGCTGGTCTCAACCCGTGGGCTCAGGCAATCCACTCACCTCAGCCTCCCAAAGTGCTGGAATTACAGGCTGAGCTGCCGTGCCTGGCCTTGTGGACCAGATTTTGACTTTTACGTTTAGTGGTGGACATCAACCAGTGTGGAGGCAGCAGAAAAAGCTGATGATACTTTGCAGAAAACTCCCTTTCCATCTGTAAAACACTGAAAACACTAGATCCTCTTGGTCATTGAAGAAGGTGTGCAAGACTTGGGTAAACAATGTCTTTTTGGCGTGACTATGTTACCTGCTGTGGTATGCAGAATAATGACCTCCCAAAGATGTCTATGATGTCCTCCTAATCCTGGAACCTATGTTCAGTTACTTGACAAGGGGAATTAGCATTGCAGGTGGGATTAGGTCTGCTCATCAGCTGACCCTAAGATGGGGAGATCTGGGTAGGCCCCCTGTAATCACAAAAGTCCTTAAGAATGGGAGAGGGAGGCAGAAGACTAGAGCCAGAAGGAGCTGTGACTATGGAAGACCAATCAGAGACTTGCAACAACTCTGATATATTTGAAGATGGAAGGGCCCGTGAGCAAAAGGCAGGCAGCCTCTGAAAGCCGGAAAAGACAAGGAAAGAGATTCTGTCCTAGAACCTCCTGAACGATACACAGTCTTGCAGACATCTTGATTTTAGTCTGATGAGACCAGTGCCAGACTTTTTTTTTTAATCGGAGTCTCACTCTGTCACTCAGGGTGGAGTACAGTGCACACTCACATCCACCACAGCCTCAACCTCACTCAGGTGATCCTTCCACTTCAGCCTTTCAGGCAGCTGGAACTACAGTCGTGTACCATCACACCTAGCTAAATTTTTTTATTTATTGTAGAGATGAGATCTTGCCAAGTTGCCTGGGCTGGTCTTGAACCCGTGGACCCAGGCAGTCCTCTCGCCTTCACCTCCCAAATTGCTGGGATTATAGGCATGAGCCACCGTGCTTGGCATCACCCTTTCTTTTCTAGATAAGAAAGCTGAGTTCCAGAGAGGATGGCATTATGCAAGACACATCTAAGTTAGGACAGACCCAAGCAGAGAAGTCAGTTCCCATTTTTCATGATTTACTGAACTCTGCTACACCCCATATATCCCTCCATGCTCACTGCTGATTTACCCTGAACTTGCCACAGCAATCCTATGTCTGAGATTTTAGAAGAATCAGGCACCATTCAGCACACTGGAGATGTCACTTCCCTCTGGCATGAAGACAAAAGCACTTCTGAAGGCCAAAACAAGGGTACTGGATAAGCTGGCAGTGGTTCTGCATCTGCCTACTCTTCCTCCCAAGGCCCCTTATTATCTCTCGTTGAAGGGAGGGCCCATTGGCTTCAAAAAGTCCCTCTTCTCACACACATATGACTTTGTGTTCAACTTATTTATTTTCTTACGTTTCTCACAGATCACATCGATATTGGCCAGTGGAAGACGGTGGGACACTGTGGCAAATGCCAAGTTTTCCTTTTATCTTTCTGTAAAGCGTGGGACTCCAGGACTCTGCAGAGGCAGTCTCTGGTGTGTTCTGTGTGTGTACTGGCTTCTCTACAATAAATCAGACAATTAGCAGGTTGTGGTGGCACACACATGTGGTTCCAGCTCCTTGGAAGGCTGAGGCGGAGGGATCGCCTGAGCCTAGTAGGTCGAGGCTGCGGTGGCCATGAGTGTCACTGCACTCCAGCCTGGGCAATATAGAGTGAGACTTTGACTCAAAAAAAAACCTCAAGGACAAAAAGGCTGGGCACAGTGGCTCAAGCCTGTAATCCCAGCATTTTGGGAGGCTAAGGAGAGAGGATTGCCTGAGCCCAGGGGTTTGAGACCAACCTGGGCAACTTGGTGAGACCTGTCTCTACAGTAAATTTTTTAAAATAACCAGGTATGGTGACACACACCTGTAGTTCCAGCTACTTGGAAGGCTGAGGCAGAAGGATCACCTAAGCCCAGCAGGTCAAGCCTGCGGTGGCCATGAGCATGCCACTGTGCTCCAGTCTGGGTGACAGAGACTCCAACTCAGAAAAAAGAGAGAGAGAAAAGAAGGGGTGGGAGAGATACTCACTAATGTTCTTTGACTCTTTTTATTGGATTGTTGGTTGTTTTCTTCTTTTCTTTCAGCCTCAAGCCCACCCTTTTATATTTTGCTTTGTAGTGCTAGGTCTTCTTTTTTTTTTTTGAGTTGTAGTCTCGCTCCATCGCCCAGGCTGGAGTGCACTCCAGCATCAACTTGCTGGGCTCCGGCGATCCTGCCGCCTTAGCCTTCCAAGTAGCCAGAACTACAGGAACTTCCTACCACGCCTGGCTAATTTTTGATTTATTGCAGAGACGAGGTCTCGCCAAGTTGCCCGGGCTTGTCTCGAACCCACGGGCTCAGGCAATTCACTTGCCTCAGCCTCCCAAAGTGCTGAGATTACAAGCTGAGCCACCAAGCCCGGTTACTAGGGCTTCTTGAGGGCTCACCTCCTATTAGGTTATGTGAATGAGAGGCACTGGTGGGTAATGGAAAGTGGAAGAAGGGAAGAAGGGCTTTTCTTCCTGTTACCTGCACTTTTCACAGTCTCTTCAACAGCAGAGGAAGCCTCTGCTTCAGCCCCCGACTTCCTTAGGTATTCCCGATCCAGCCCCTCAAAAGACCTCCCTAGAAGCTGGGAGCCAACCACTAGCCTTCTGGGGGACCACCTCTGAACTGCTAAGTTCTTGTAATGCCACCTCGAACTGTTTGCTTCACCAGTGCAAAGGTGGTAGCTACGTCCAGCAGCCACTAATATCTGGGTTACCTCAGTGTTCTCTTTTGCCCTATCAGCCCTCTAACATCTGTATAACCATTTCCTTGCATCAGTTTCCCCTGTTTGCATTACCTAGCATGGTTTTTGCTTTTCTGACTTTTGGACCTTGACTATACAATTGTTTGGCTTTTTTTTTTATTTATAAAAACTCTTTGTATATTAAGGAAATTAGTCATCTATCTATCGTATATGTCATAGTAATACTTATTATTTGTTTTTTTGCCTCTGTTTATATGCTTATTCTTGTTTAGAAAATTTTAGGGTGGACGGGGTGGCTCACACCTATAATCCCAGCACTTTGGGAGGCCGAAGTGAGAGAATTGCCTGAGCCCATGGGTTCAAGACCAGCCTGGACAACTTGGTGAGACCTCATCTCTACAGTAAATAAAAAAACTAGCCGGGTGTGGTGGCGTGTGCCTGTAGTTCCAGCTATTTGGAAGGCTGAGGTGGAAAGATCTCCTGAGCCCAGCAGGTTGAGGTTGCAGTGGCTGTGAGCGTGCCACTGCATTCCAGCCTCGGCAACACAGTGAGAAACTTCAACTCAAAAAAAAAAAAAAAGAGAGAGAAAAATTTAAAGTTTTAGGTTGGGCCCGGTGGCTCAGCCTGTAATCCCAGCACTTTGGGAGACTGAGGTGAGTGAATTGCTGAGCCCACGGGTTCAAGACCAGCCCAGGCAACATGGTAAGACCTTGTCTCTACAATAAATAAAAAAAGATTAGTCGGGCATGGTAGCACACGCCTGTAGTTCTGGCTACTTGGAAGGCTGAGGAGGAAGGATCCCGAAGCCCAGCTGGTTGACGCTGGGGTGGCTGTGAGCATGCCACTGCACTCCACCTTGGGTGACAGAGAGAGATTCTGACTAAAAAAAAAAAAAAAAAAGTTTTATATACTCAAATTTATTGTTTGCCTTTACATTTTCTGTGTTTATTGGCATTCTTAGACAGATCTTCATTTCCAGACTATAAACATATTCAACTGTATTTTCTTCTACACTTCTCTGGTTTTATGTTTGACATTCATCTGGAATTTATTAGTAGGGAATGGGGTGGCAATATAATTTAAATGGCTTTCCCAAATGGAAAATGTGTTTAGCCAGTTGTCTCAATATTATTTACTGAATAGTCCTTTCTTTCTCCTTTGATTTGAAATGACAACTTTATTAAGTATTAGATTCACATATATACTTGGGTCTATTTCTGGATTATTTTTTTCCATTGGTTTATCTGTCTATTTCTCAGTGCATAATGGTTTTTTTTTTTTAGTTTATTTTTATTTTTATTTTTTTGAGTTGGAGTCTCACTCTTTCACGCAGACTGGAGTGCAGTGGCCACTCCCGGCCACCGCAGCTTCGACCTGCTGGGCTCCAGCGATCCTTCCTCCTCAGCCTTCCAAGTGGCTGCAACTACAGGCGCGCGCTACCACGTCCGGCTACATAATGTTTTGTTAACCATAATTTATCATTTGATTTTATAGGCTCATCCATATAAATTTCATAACATTTGAAGTAAGTAACTCTTAGAAGTCAAAACACAGGAAAGGGAGGGTGGAGTCTCTTCATGTCCGAGAAACTAGATGTTGATTCAGGAGGAAGTATCAAAAAATTGATTTTCTAAACCAAGGCTTCCTGAATAATTTTTGTTGATAAAGCAAATAAATGCTAAATGTCTGATTTCAGCCATAAGTTCTGTTGATTTTTGTCTGAATGAAAACATCAAAGTATGAACATATGACTTTGTGTTCAACTAATTTATTTTCTTATGTTTCTCACAGATCACATGTCTATGAAAATATCAAAACTAGCCGGGCTCGGTGGCTCATCCTGTAATCCCGCGCCTTTGGGAGGCTGAGGTGAGTGGATTGCCTGAGTCCGCGGGTTCGAGACCCGCCTGGGCAGGCGAGACCTCATCCCTACAATAAATCAAAAAAATTAGCCGGGCGTGATAGTGCGCGCCTGTAGTTCCTGCTACTCGGATGACTGAGGCGGAAGGATCGCCGGAGCCCAGCAGGTCGAGGCTGCGGTGGCCGGGAGCGGCCACTGCACTCCAGTCTGGGTGGCAGAGTGAGACTCCAACTCAAAAAAAGAAAAAAGAAAAAAAGAAAAAAAGAAAATATCAAAACTAATTGCAACACCGAGTAACTATCTCCAAGTACATGGTGTATTCCTCACATAAAGGTAGCAGCTACTTGGATACAAGTGTCCAGGGCCCTATCAGTGATTAGCTCAGTAAGAACTTGAGTTTATTTTGCTCTGTTTTCTTTATTTTTATTTTTATGACCACAATAGTAAAATGAAGCACATGCATAAAATGCCCAAAGTCAACTCTCATCACTCTTTGGAAATAATGCCACCATCTCCCTCTCTTCCTCTGGAATTAATATTATTTGCTCTCATTTTCTGAAATGACAACCTGCAGCAATTTCAGCTTTGTGCTTTATTTGGTTGGTATAATCACTAGGAAGCAGAGAGTGCCATGTAAGTGATCTTTTAGGAAATAAAGTGTGTTTCTTCAAGCACTAACACACACACACACACACACACACACACACACACACACACACACACACACACAC
>NW_007251008.1:31550-33767 GCF_000164805.1 Carlito syrichta | reverse complement strand
TTTTTATTTTTTTTTTTTTTTTTTTTATTGTAGTGACGAGGTCTCGCCATGTTGCCCAAGCTGGTTTTGAACTCCTGAGCTCAGGCAATTCTCTTGCCTCCACCTCCGAAAGTGCTGGGATTACAGGCGTGAGCTACCACGCCTGGCTATTTTTGTTTTTTAATAGAGATGAGACCTCACTCGCTATGTTGCCCAGGCTGGTCTCGAACTCCTAGCCTCAAGCAATTCTCTCACCTTGGCCTCCCAAAGTGCTGGAATTACAACAGGTGTGAGCTACCATACTCAGCCTGTTTTTATTTATTAATGAAAGTTATATATGTCTTTATTTAAAGAGTCAATTAGTTATTCAAAGCTTTCTCTGAAAATCAACTTTTTTCTACTCTCCAGAGGCAGTTTTACATTTTAAAATTATTTTGAGCCGGGCTCGGTGGCTCAGCCTGTAATCCCCACTTTTGGGAGACTGAGGTGAGTGGATTGCCTGAGTCCGCGGGTTCGAGACCTGCCTGGGCAGGCAAGACCTCATCTCTACAATAAATTTTTAAAAAATTAGCCGGGCGTGGTAGCGCACGCCTGTAATTCTGGCCACTTGGAAGGCTGAGGCGGAAGAATCACTGGAGCCCAGCAGGTCGAGGCTGTGGTGGCCGGGAGCAGCCACTGCACTCGAGTCTGGGCGACAGAGTGAGACTCCAACTCAAAAAACAAAACAAAACAAAACAAGACAAAATAATAATAAAATAATTTGGTATGTACTTTCATACTGACAAACAGCATGCTTTTATTCTTTGTCTTGATTTCTTAGGTTTACACATTATTTACTGACTGGTTCCTCACTCCATCCCTCTGAATCCATATTTCTCTTTCTTCTCATCCTCACAATTTTCTTAAAACAATAGTCAATGTGGCCAGACTCAGTGGCTCAACTTATAATCCCAGCACTTTAGAAGGCCGAGGCGAATGGATTGCCTGAGCTGCAGGTTCGAGACCAGCCTAGACAACTTGGTGAGACCTCATCTTTACAACAAATCACAAAAACTAGCCGGGCGTGGTAGCGTGCGCCTGTAGTTTCAGCTACTTGGAAGGCTGAGGCGGAAGGATAGCCCAGCAGGTTGACTCTGGGGTAGCTGTGAGTGTGCCACTGCATTCTAGCCTGGGCGACAGAGTGAGACTCTAACTCAAAAAACAAAAACAAAAAACAGACCAGTAGTCAATGTTTCGTGTTTACTTTATTATGTCTATATAAATGCTATTATTATTTTTTCTTCTTGTACATTTTCTTCCCAGACTTAGTACTTTTCTGCTTTTTCTTTTTTGCTTAATTTCTGGGAGATTTCCTAAACTTTATCTTTTTCTAAGCTGTCATTCTGCTATCATATTAATTTTAATTCCAAGAGCTCTTTATTGTTTCTTTTTTCTTTTTTTTCTTTTTTTTTTTTGAGTTGGAGTCTCACTCTGTCGCCCAGACCGCAGTGCAGTGGCCACTCCCGGCCACCGCAGCCTCGACCTGCCGGGCTCCGGCGATCCTTCCGCCTCAGCCTTCCGAGTAGCCAGAATTACAGGCGCGTGCTACCACGCCCGGCTAATTTTTGATTTATTGTACATATGAGGTCTCGCCTGCCCAGGCGGGTCTCGAACCCGCAGACTCAGGCAATCCACTCACCTCAGCCTCCCAGAGGCGCGGGATTACAGGCTGAGCCACCGAGCCTGGCTGATTTTTGTTTTATTGTAGAGATGAGGTCTCGCCAAGTTGCCCAGGCGGGTCTCGAACCCGCGGGTTCAGGCAATCCACTCACCTCAGCCTCCCAAGGCGCAAGATTACAGGCTGAACCACCGAGCCTGGCTGTTGTTTTCTATAACATTTTTTCTTTCTTTCTTTCTTTCTTTTTTAAGAGATGAGATCTTGCTTATGTTGCCCAGGCTGGTCTCAAAGACCTGGGCTCAATCAGTCCTCCTGCCTCAATCTCCCAAAGTGCTGGGCATGAGCCACCATGCCTGACCTTCTTTATTGTTTTCTGGACACTCCTTTTTATACCATCCTGTTCTTGTTTCATGGATATATTATTTTTTCTTTGCTTTCTGAAGATTAACTATAGATATTTCTGTTGTTTCCTCTTCTCTAGATGTTTCTGTCTTCACTGGGTTCATTGTTTTGTTTGTTTCAGTTAACTTTTTTTTTTTTTTTGGTTGGAGTCTCACTCTGTCGCCCAGACTGGAGTGCAG
>NW_007251008.1:23504-28504 GCF_000164805.1 Carlito syrichta | reverse complement strand
ACGTTAGATTATATTCAGGACATCAAGAGTAATATGCCAGCGCCTCTGATGGCCATTCTAGGAAAAGAGTTCCAAAATTGCTTTGATGGGTGGACTAGGCGCTAGTGTCAGGGCATAGCTTCCCAAGGGGAGTATTTCAAAGGTGACTGTAGTGATATTCAGCAATGAAGTATATCGCACTTTTTCTAGGATGACTTCGCAAACTTAATTGTCGGACCTTGTATGGGGCTTTAACATGCAATATGTTTATTTTTGCTATTTTTATTTTTATTTTATTTTAATTTATTTTTTGAGTTGAAGTCTCACTCTGTCGCCCAGACTGGAGTGCAGTGGCCGCTCCCAGCCACCGGCAGCCTCGACCCACTGGGCTCCGGCGATCCTTCCGCCTCAGCCTTCCGAGTAGCCGGAATTACAGGCACGCGCTACCATGCCCAGCTAATTTTTTGATTTATTGTAGAGATGAGGTCTCACCAAGTTGCCCAGGCAGGTCTCGAACCCGTGGGCTCAGGCAATCTACTCACCTCAGCCTCCCAAGGCGCGGGATTACAGGCTGAGCCACCGAGCCCGGCTATTTTTGTTATTTTTAAATTGATTAACAAATATTTAACTTTTTTCAGTTTTAACTTCTAATACAATAAATATCAATAGATATGACCCACAAAAAGAAAAGCTTTTGGGGATCTTCGATAATTTTTAAGAGCATAAAAGAATCCAAGAACCAAAACATTTGAGAACCACTGCCCTTGGGCATGTACCCAGGAGGGGCGTTGCTGAGTTGTGGGGTAAATGCATGTTTATCTTTAGGTAGTAAATCTCATAACCACTGATGATTCAGTTAAGTTTGATATATCATTTATATAGAGCCCCTAAACAAGCATAACTAAACTGTGTATAGCTCAGTGCACACATATTTGCTAAAACTGAAAAAAAAATAGAGGGCAAGGTCAAGTTTAAAATACAGGAGAGTGGTTGCCTTTTGTGGAGAGGTGGGGGGGTGGGTGGGAAGGAGGCAGATGGGACTCGTTCTCAGGTAGAATGTTTCGTACTATGCTTTATAACTTACAGATAGGCTACATTTTTCTTTTGTATGTGCTAAATACCATGCACATTTTTTTATTTACTAAAAATAAGGAAGAAACTGCTTCTGCCCTCAAGAGGCTCCCCGTCTGCCCACTGTGTGTGGAAACCATACTGTTCCCTCTGAGTTTCAACCTACTGAGAAATCGACCCAGGATTCGGGTACGCGGGAAGTGTGGGCTTTATTACTCGCAAAGCTGGGATAGAGAATCTGGAGGCCAGTGGGTTTCTCCTCCGTTCCCACCGGTGCATCCTGTGCAAATCCAAGAGTGCCTTGCTGACCTTTCTCCAAGTGGCAGGGCCTACCTGGTAGAAGATGGGGCAGGAGAGAGGCTGCTGAAGGGAAAAGAAGAGGTGGGACTTCCCTCCTGGGGAGGCACACCCAATCCACCAGGACACAGAATGGGAGGCCAGGAGCCAGGGGGGCGGCACGAGCAAGGTCCCTTGCAGCCTACCGTGTGATGGATGGTGTCACAGAGGTGTCTGTGTCTGTGTGCAAGACAGCAGGATCTGGGTCAGTAGGGCAAGCACTAACCCAGAGGCTGAGTGGCCAGACCCACTAAAGGTCCTAGGTCTAAGCTGGAGCTACAGGGAGTGCCGTGGGACAGAGATGGCCCTTCTCTGAACACTAAGAACGTGTCACCTGAAAAGGAGCATGAGAGACCTCACCAGGTGGGGCGACTGAGGTAGTGTTGGGGGTGAGGCGTGTTCTGGAGGTGGGGCTGGCCGGGAGCCTGGAGAAACACCTGCCTGTCGCCTCCCCAGGTGTTGGAGAACCCGCCACAGCTGCTGTTTCCTGGGCAGACACAGGGCAACCTGAGGAGGCACGGTATACCACCCACCCCAGCCCCAGCAGGGCAAGACAGCGCTTCACCAGGTGACCTGGGTTTGTAACTGGGTTGCCCTGCCCAGATGCTTGTCTTTGGGCAAGCAGCAAGAGGAGTCATAGTCAGTGAACACCTGCTTCCTGTGCGTCCGGATCTTGCTGTCTATACATCATTTTCTTTGACTGTATTTAATCCTCACAACAACCCTCTGAGGTGGATATCAATAACTCCAGTTCACAGCCAGGTCCACACAGCTGTGATCCCAGTACTCTGGGGAGGCGAGAGGATTGCCTGAGTCCTGGTGCTCAAGACCAGCCTGGGCAACTTAGTGAGACCTCGTCTCTGCAATAAATCAAAAAATTAGCAGGGCATGGTGGCTCGTGCCTGTAGTCCCAGCCACTCAGGAGGCTGAGGCAGAAGAATCACCTGAGTTCTGCAGGTTGAGGCTGCAGGAGCCATGAGTGTGCCACTGCACTGCAGCCTGGGCGACAGGGAGACTCCGACTCAAAAAACAAAACAAAACAAAAACTCCAGTTCACAGATGAGGAATTTGAGGGTCGGGGAAATGTCAGTGGTTACCCAGAGTTATGCAGGGATAGGGGATGCCTCCTGTGATAGTAGAACCCAGACCTGTCTGCCTCAAAAGGTGATGTCTTTGCATATACTCCCTACACTTTCTGGGCCTCAGTTTCCCCTTCTGTAAAATGCTAATAGCATCGACGTCCTTCCCTTCCCTCCAAGTGCCAGGTGGGATGCCTATGCCCACCTCTGTGGGTTTGGCTGTTCTCAGCTACTTGAAGGGTAGGATCTATCCAGAGAGGGCAAGACCATGACTTGTGTGTCGCAAATTACATGGCTCATCTCACATCATTAATCTCCCACGTTTCTGATGGGGCATTTTTTTTCCTCACTGAAAAACTGTAGGGGGAGCCCACCTGCCTTCCTCTCTCCTCCTCCTCCTTTCCTCTATTCATGCTCCGTCACACTTAGGCGAGCTGGCATCTGGGCTCTCCTCAGAGACTCACACTCTGGACTTGATTTAGAGTCAGTCATGTATCACAGGCCATGGTGAGGATAAATCCTCAGAGAACAAAGCTAAGAAGGGAAACTCCCAAACCACCAGAATGGGCCCTGGCGCTGGGTCCTCCCCCTCTCAGACAGCAAAGAATGGTGGGTCCTGCTGGGCTGCACTGAAGGGGCCGATGGCCTTTATCTGTGAGGCTGGTTTATACCCTGCCTGTTCAATCCGGTTTTGGTTCTATGCAATTAGATTTAATTCCTTCCAACAATTAAGTGTCAGGGGCTGGGCAAGTCCAGTGTGTTTAAACTGCTAAGCCTCGCCCTCCCAGAAAACAACTTTGTAAT
This sequence comes from Carlito syrichta, assembly GCF_000164805.1. NCBI lineage: Eukaryota > Metazoa > Chordata > Mammalia > Primates > Tarsiidae > Carlito > Carlito syrichta. The sequence continues at coordinate 25,235 of NW_007251008.1, read as the reverse complement.
TGGCAATTCCAGAAATGGAGTCTAATTAAACAGGTGTTTTAACTGAGCCAAGGGAAGGAATGAGAGAGAACCGCAGGCTATGTGAGTTTTGGCAGTGTTGAGGAATCGAGTTCTCTGCCCCTCATGCGGAGAGCTCCATGCTTCACCAGGGAGAGGGAGAATTTACATCTCACCTCACTGCTTCCCCAGTGCAGTCTGGAAACGTGTGTTTGTGCTGCTGTGGGGCTGGAACAGGAAAACCACGAGAAAAAAAGATCGGGGATGGCGAGGTAAACAAACATAGTTAAAGCTGTCCCCTTCAGCCTTCTCTCAAATGGAAAATTCCAATTCAGACATTCCAGTTAGCCTTTAATACATTGAGACATATCCCTTTATTTGAGATGAACAATTCTGATCACAAGACAGTAGGGAAAGGTATGAAGGGGAGCTGGTGAAAATAAAACAAGGCATACTAGTCAATTGCAGAAGAAACTATATGTGTCAGCCAGATCTTATAAAGAAAAAACAAGAGGAAGGGAAAAAACAACAACAACAACCCAGCTGACTTGAAGAATGTTTACATTCTTGCAGCCACAAATGTGAAGTGAGCTCAGAACCCAGTGGGAGTTTAATAAAATAGAGTTAAGTTCAAAGCGGAGGCTGCTCTTTGCCGGTCCCCCTCCTGGTTGCCCAGGTGATGAAACATCTGCCTTACAGTAAAGAAATCAGATTGAGAAGAACCCAGAAGCACAGGAGAGGCTCTGGGCCTGCAGCCTCGCTGTGGGTAGTAGCATATGCCTGCAGCCACCGCCATTTTACTCACTGACATCACTGCCTGGAGGAAAACTTGGGAACCCAGGCCTGGGAATTCTCAGGAACTGATCCTCCTGGAGGCCGGCCTAAGGACCTTGGCATCAGAGACTTGTCCTCAGGACGGACTAAAGGGAGCAGAACCTGAGTCCACTCGTTGGGTAGTTAATTAACTCTTGAGCCTGTCATGAGGATGTCAGGAAGAAGACAAAACAAATACGATGAGAGTCATATCAGTGAGGAGGAAGCAGAGATGTAGATATAGCTCATTGTGGTAGAAGGCCCAGGTGAGGGGTAAACAAAGTCCTACAGGAAGTCTTTCCCTCTTCATTATTTTTATTTTTAAATTAAATATTTTTTTGAGTCAGGGTCTTTCACTCTGTCATCCAGGCTGGAGGGCAGTGGCATGGCTCACCACAGCCTCGACCTCCTAGGCTCAGGTGATCCTTCTACGTCAGCCTCCAGAGTACCTAGGACTATACCTGGCTATTTTTTTTTTTTTTTTGGATTATTTTGTGGAGATGAAATCTTGCTATGTTGCCCAGGTGGGTCTTGAACACCTGGGCTCAAGCAATCCTTCCACCTCAACCTCCCAAAGTGCTGAGATTATAGGCATGAGCCACTGTGTCCAGCCTTCTAGTGCTAATATAGGCCATATTTTAATAGAAAGAAACAGCAAATATGAAAATAAGCAAAAAAGAAAATATTAAAACCACTCCAAATGACATCAGGCAGAGAATCATCATGAACATGTTAACACTAACATTAAAAGCTTATCTTTTCGCTGGGCTCGGTAGTTCAGCCTGTAATCCCGCGCCTTTGGGAGGCTGAGGTGAGTGGATTGTCTGAGCCTGCGGGTTCAAGATCCGCCTGGGCAGCGAAACCTCATCTCTACAATAAATCAAAAAATCAGCCGTGCGTGGTAGTGCATGCCTGTAATTC
>NW_007251008.1:15935-23324 GCF_000164805.1 Carlito syrichta | reverse complement strand
AAAAAAAAAAAAAAAAAAAAAAAAGCTTATCTTTTCAAGGGTGAGCTCAGGAGTTCAGGAACACCCTGGGCAACTTAATGAGACCTCGTTTCTACAATAAAACAACAACAAAAAATTAGCTAGGCGTGGTAGCATGTGCCTGTAGTTCCAGCTACTTGAAAGGCTGAGGTGGAAGGATTGCCTGAGCCCTGCAGGTGGAGGCTGCGGTGCCTGTGAGCATGCCGCTGCACTCCAGCCTGGGCAACAGAGTAAGACTCTGACTCAAATTAAATAAATAAATAGAAATATATGAATATGTTAAGAAGATATAGATGCTCTCTCTATGTATACAATTTTTTTTCTGAAGCAGAATTATGCAACCTATGGCGGGGGGCACAATATCATCAAGGGTACCTGATCTCAACCCAGGCAAAGTGGGGACCAAAGGGAGGCCCAAACTTTACCTATACGATGTCCACATGTATACCTAATCCTGAATTGTACCCCACACTTAAAATAAAATATATAAAATTAAAAAATTATGCTACATACAGGATTTTACCTTTTGACACCTAACAGTACACCATGCATACCTTTCAACGAACCCATGTATACATATAGGCATCAACACATTTAATATCTGCATTGCATCCATTATTTGACCTTAAAATAACTTAGCCAGCCAAGGTGGAGAGGTGGGAGGTTGCTGTCCCTCCCCTCAAATCAAGTGAGGGGATTCCGATGGCAACACTCCTTGCAGTCTGCGGAGCCAGTGCCAGTGTTAGATCCTGCCTAAGAACTCTCAAAGGCACCTGCAGGCTGACTGGTGGCTGATGGACAAGATAAAGAGCAGAGAGATGCACTGGGATCAGCCTCCACTCTCGAGACTGTTGGAGGTCAGGATGTGTGAGCAATTTCCGTGGACCACAAGATCAGAGAAACGAGTTGCTGGGTGATGACACCAGTATAGAGGTCACAGTAGGTAGGGGAGCTCAGGCTTGATTTCCATGCCAATGAGGACCTTTGGAAGCTGAGAAGGGGAATGATGCTGTGAGGGCCTTGCGGTAAGAGATGGATCTTGTGTGTAAGACAGCTGGAGGGAGGGGAGACAAGCGGCCGGGGAATCAGTTCAGAGGTTGTTAACAAAGTCTAAATATAAACGTCCCCTCCTTCCATGGGAGCGAGAGGATCTGAGTTCAAGTCCAGCCTCCACCGCTGATGAACTTGAATCAGTCACTTCACTTTCCCGAGCCTTAGTAGCACACCAGTATCATGGGCATGAAAACAAGCCCTTGGGGTGATGAAAGTGCTTTGGAACTTGATAGAGGTGATGGTTGTACATTATGAATGTACTAAATGCCACTGATTTTTATACTTCAAGACGGTTCATTTTAAGTTACGTGAATTTCATCTCAATTGAAAAACAGAATAACCCCAGGAGTTGTTGTGAGGGTTGAATCTGGTAGGTGGGTTTGCTTGAATAGTCATTCTTTCTTTCTTTCTTTTTTTTTTTTGAGTCGGAGTCTCACTCTGTCGCCCAGGCTGGAGTGCAGCAGCATACTAATGGCTACCACAGCCTAGACCTGCCGGGCTCAGGCGATCCTTCCACCTCAGCCTTCCAAGTAGCTGGAAGCAAAGGTGTTCACCACCATTCCTGGCTTTTTCTTTTTGGGGGATTTATTGTAGAGATGAGAGCTCTCCAAGTTGTCCAGGCTGGTCTTGAACCCCTGGATTCAGGCAATCCTCTTGCCTCTGCCTCCCAAAGTGCTGGGATTACAGGAGAGAGCTACCCTGCCCGGCAAGGAGACCTTCTTAACTTTTGAATCCAAGCCAGGCCTTGCCAGCTAAAAGCACCCCCATGCTCCATAGCCCCTGAGATGCTTGTCAGCACATCAGACATTCTGGCTTTTCTGGAGGAAGCCATCACAGGAAAACAGATGAAAAATAGGTGAGGCTTTCCAGACTGGAATGCAAAAGGAAAAGGCTGAGAGGCCAGTCTTAAGCCCCCTGTTATCCTCCCAGCTAAGACTAAATATGTCTATGACACAAACATCACAGTGTAAGAAATGGCAGTGTTCCCTCCACCCGCAATGACCTTCCCTTCTTCTTTTCTGCATGAAAAGCTCCTACCTGTACTCTGGGAAGCTTTGCACATCCCTACAAGGATAAGTTAGGACTCCTTCCTCTGTGCTCCCTAAGGAGTTGTGCCAAGGGTCCATGAGATGCCAGGTGTGGAAGGGCAGACTGTTCAGCATATTGCTCTTACTGTCTCCCTGTGGTAATATCCCTGTGAGGGTTACTTGACATCTTCAGCTATGAAGCATTATATTAAAAATAATACTAGGCTGGGCTCAGTGGCTCAGCCTATAACCCCAGCACTTTGGGAGGCCGAGGCGAGTGGATTGCCTGAGCCCAGTGGTTCGAGACAAGCCCGGGCAATTTGGCGAGGTCTCATCTCTACAATAAGTAAATAAATAATTTGCTGGGTGTGGTAGCTCACGCCTGTAGTTTCAGCTACTTGGAAGGCTGAGGTGGAAGGATTGCTGGAGCCCAACAGGTGTCCAATGCTGGGGTGTCCATGAGCGTGCCACTGCACTCCAGCCTGAGCGACGGGGTGAACTTCAACTCAAATAATAATAATAATAATACTTACCTGACTGTGTTTAGTTAATTGCTTGAATCTGTTCCTGAGCTGTGAGCTCTTTGAAAACAAGGATCCTTTATAAAAAAGAAAAAAAAGTGGCTCAGCCTGTAATCCCACGCCTTTGGGAGGCTGAGGTGAGTGGATTGCCTGAGCCCACGGGTCCGAGACCTGTGTGGGCAGCGAGACCTCATCTCTACAATAAATCAAAAAATCAGCTGGGCATGGTAGCGTGTGCCTGTAGTTCCAGCTACTCGGAAGGCTGAGGCGGAAGGATCGCCGGAGCCCAGCAGGTCGAGGCTGCGGTGGCCGGGAGCGGCCCCTGCACTCCAGTCTGGGCGACAGAATGAGACTCCAACTCAAAAAAAAAAAAAAAAAAAGAGGCTAGGTCCAATGGTTCATGCCTATAATCTCAGTGATTTGGGAGGCTGAGACAGGAGGATCACTTGATCCCAGGAGTTTGAGACCAGCCTGGGCAACATAGTGAGACTGTGTCTCTACAAAAAATTTAAAGAATTAGCTAGGTGTGGTGGTGTATACCTATAATTTCAGCTACTCAGGAGGCTGAGGCAGGAGGATCACCTGAGCTCAGGAGGTTGAGGCTGCAGTGAGCTATGATCTTGTCACTACACTCCAGCCTGGGTGGAGTGAGACCCTGTCTTTGATTTTAAAAATTAAAAAAAAAGGGAAAGAAAAAGTAGTGTCAACACCTAGCACAATGCTGGGCACTGATGGCGTGGAGGGTAGGGAAACTGTCTTTATGCAGGGTCAGGGTTGAGCTGGAAGCCTGGCCCCTGGCACTTGAGATCAGCCCAGTGGCTAACTTTGCCATGGTGGCTGCTGCATCTTTTCTCGGAGACGGCTGTGGTCCTGCTTGGCTTGGTCTGCTCCCAGCAGCTCTCGGCTCTCCAGACCTTTGGCCTCTCCCACCTGCTCACCTAGCACTTGACTTCGACCTGTTTCCTCAGTTGCTCCTATTATCCCTGGCCAACTTTTCCAGCTGGATCCATCATTGCTTCCTCAGCATTGACCACTGTATGACTGACCCACATTGTCTAAGAAAGCCATGTGTTGGGCCTAATGTGTGATCCAAAGCTCAATCAATAGATGTCAGATTTAGGGAGAACGTCAGTGCTGTGAACTTATGGGCCAGCGGTAGAGGAAAGAATATGGGTAGACCTGGTTCAAATCCTAGCTCAGTCACTAACCGGTTGTGTGGCCATGACTAGTTGCTGAACTTCAAATCTCAGTTTTGTCATCTGTATAGAAGGAGTAAAAAAACACAGCCAAAAACCCTATCTCGTAGGGTTACTGTGGCCGAGTACCTATAATCCCAGCTACCTGAGAGACTGAGGTGGGAGGATCACTTGAGCCCAGGAGTTTGAGACCAGTCTGGGCAACATAGTGAAACCCATCTCAATTAAAAAAACAAAGCTAACAAACAACAAAGCCCCAAACATATCATAGGGTTGCTATGACACTATTAAGGGTTGCTATGACACTTATGAAGCCTCTGGCCTCATGCCTGACATACGGCAGATTCCATATGTGCAAGTTTCCTTCCCTTCCTCTTTTCCACAAAGACTTCTTCCAAGTCTAGAAGTCTACAAGCCTTTGAAACACAAATTCCCTAGTCAAACTATAACTTGGGAAGGTCATCAAGCTGTTAGAAAGCTTATCTTTCCAAGTGCAACAAGGATCCCAGGCAACAGAGAGGGCCTCTGTGTCACACCTTACCCTAGAAAAGATTTCTCATTCCCAGTCCAAAGTCCAACAGATAAGGGGAGGGTGTCATAGGCGATCAGATGTCACAAACCAACTACACAAAGCAGATTAGAGCAGGTTCTGTCGGTGGAGGGAGTGAACAAATGAATGCCCAGAGAAGACTGGGAAAGGTGCCTGGGGCTCAGAGGCAGAGCAGAGACCTGACAGTGTAGATGAGTCTGTAAACAACTGGGAACTGCACAGCTGGAAGCCTCTGTGCTGACCCAGGGTGGAGCCTGCAGTCTCTGACCCTGACACCCATTGAAACATGGTAGAGGCCAGGAGCGGTGGCTCACACCTGTAATCCCAGCACTTTGAGAGGTGGAGATGAGAAGACTGCCTGAGCCCAGGGGTTCAAGACTAGCTTGGGTAACTTGGCGAGACCTCATCTCTACAATAAATAAAAAAAATCAGCTGGGTTTAAGGGCGCACGCCTGTAGTTTCAGCTACTTGGAAGGCTGAAGTCGAGACTGTAGGGGCCATGAGCATGCTACTGCACTCTAGCCTGGGCGACAGAGTGAGACTCCAACTCAAAAAATAAAAAGAAGCCGGGCTCAGTGGCTCAGCCTGTAATCCCACGCCTTTGGGAGGCTGAGGTGAGTGGATTACCTGAGCCCGCGGGTTTGAGACCCGCCTGGGCAGCAAGACCTCATCTCTACAATAAAAAAAAAAAAATCAGCCGGGCGTGGTAGCGCAAGCCTGTAATTCCGGCTACTCGGAAGGCTGAGGCGGAAGGATCACTGGAGCCCAGCAGGTCGAGGCTGCGGTGGCCGGGAGCGGCCACTGCACTCCAGTCTGGGCAACAGAGTGAGATTCCAACTCAAAAATAAATAAATAAATAAATAAATAAATAAATAAATATTTTTTAAAAAATAAAAAGAAACAGAACTGAGGACTGTGTTCATCTGGCCTTCCTGTTTACATGAGTGAAATGGGTAGATTTTGAACAGAAAAGGAAGGGAGACAGGGAATCACCTTGCTGTTGACCCCAAGAGAAGCGGTTCTCAGAGCAAGGCCCAGGACCAGCAGCAACAGCTGGAAATCCGGGGCTGCTCGGTCCCACCTCAGGCCTCATAAATCAGGAACTCTGGGGCTGAGGCCCAGCAATCTGCATTCTGATACACCTTCTGGGTGATTGACGCACACCCAAGTTTGAGATCCCTCAACTTGGCAGACGCTTTTGTTCATTTACCTGAAATTACTTCCCATTTAGAAAGAGTGGGAGAGTGGCCAGGCTCAGTGGCTCAGCCTGTAATCCCAGCACCTTGGGAGGCCGAGGTGAGTGGATTGCCTGAGCCCGTGGGTTCGAGACCCGTCTGGGCAACTTGGTGAGACCTCAGCTCTACAATAAATCAAAAATTCGCCAGGTGTGGTAGCACATGCCTGTAATTCCGGCTACTCGGAAGGCTGAGGTGGAAGGATCGCGGGAGCCCAGCAGGTTGAGGCTGTGGTGGCCGGGAGCAGCCACTGCACTACAGTCTGAGCAACAGAGTGAGACTCCAACTAAAAAAAAAAAAAAAAAAAGGAAGAGTGGGAGATAGCATGACACTGGCGTGGTCATAACCTGTGTAGACACAAGGATCTGGATTCAGATTCTGACTCTGCCCCTACATGGCAGAGTGGCCTTGGGCACACCCATCAACTTCTCTGAGCCCGATTTCCTCATGTCTCAGATTGCTCTCTTGCATGGTGGTGGTTAGATTGAGAGACAATATAAAGGAAGCATTCTGCAGAGTGTCTGGGACAAAGTAGGTGCCCATCATCCCCATTGCCAGCTGTCACTATGAGCCATAGCTGTGAATAGCCCTGAGTAAGAACTGCAGAGACATGGAGGGAAGATCGTCAGGTTGCACAGGGCCTGTCTTGCTTTATGTGTGTTTAACATGCTGTTCAGAATGTACCTTTATGCCACGTATCACCTGGCTCCCTCCTCATTACTCCAGGAATGACTTAAAGATAGCATTTCCAGGCCAGGCGTGGTGGCTCAGCCTGTAATCTCAGCACTTTGGGAGGCTGAGGTGAGTGGGTTGCCTGAGCCCGCAGGTTCAAGACCAGCCTGGGCAACTTGGTGAGACCTCACCTCTACAATAAATCAAAAATTAACTGGGCATGGTAGAGAGTATCTGTAGTTCTGGCTACTCGGAAGGCTGAGGCAGAAGGATCGCCGGAGTCCAGCAGGTCAACGCTGGGGTGACTGTGCCACTGCACTCCAGCCTGGGTGACAGAGTGAGACTCCAACTCAAAAAAAAAAAAAAAAGATAACATTTCCAGCAGGGCACAGTGGTTCACATCTGTCATCCCAGCACTTTGGGAGACTGAGGCAAGAGGATTGCCTGAACCCAGGCATTCGAGACCAGCCTATTGCAACTTGGTGATACCTCATCTCTACAATAAACCAAAAAATTAGCTGGGCGTGGTGACATGCGCCTGTAGTTCCAGCTACTTGGAAGGCTGAGGCAGAAGGATCATCTGAGCCCAGTAGGTCAAGGCTGTGGTGGCCACAAGCATGCCAATGTACTCCAGTCTGGGTAACAGAGTGAGACTCCTATTCAAAAGAAAAAAAAAAGATAACAGTTCCTTTTCAGATCTGATGAGAAACAAATCTCTGTCTAGCTTGGATAAATCAAGTGAAACCTCAATGAGAAAGATCACTCTCCTTATATTATAAACTCCATTTTTTCCTACCTGACTTCCTTTCCCTTTTCCTTTCAGATAAGTCTCTTAAGTACACAGCAACACGGGGCAAATATTTGCTCAGTATCGAATGAGTGGATTGGCTCAATCAGACTTTAAAATGCTCTACTTTTGTACAATTCAAAGAACCATATTTGTGACCAGGGCTAAAGCCCTGAAGTGGAAATGGGGTAGGCCTGGCCACTGCACCCACGTGGACAACACGTTAAAATCTTAGGAACTCAGACTGGGCACAGAGGCTCATGCTTTTTTTTTTTTTTTTGAGTTGGAGTCTCACTCTGTCACCCAGACGAGTGCAGTGGCCGCTCCCA
>NW_007251008.1:7870-15915 GCF_000164805.1 Carlito syrichta | reverse complement strand
GCGATCCTTCCGTCTCAGCCTTCCAAGTAGCTGGAACTACAGGCACGTGCTACCATGCCCGGCTAATTTTTTTCTTTATTGTAGAGATGAAGTCTTGCCAAGTTGCCCGGGTGGGTCTTGAACCCGTGGACTCAGGCAATCCACTCACCTCAGCCTCCCAAAGCACAAGATTACAGGCTGAGCCACCGAGCCTGGCTAAGGCTCATGCTTTTAATCCCAGCACTTTGGGAGGCTGATGTGAAAGGATTGCTTGAGCCCAGTAGTTTAAGACCAGCCCAGGCCATATAGCGAGACCTCATTTCTACAAAAAAAAAAAAAAAAATTTAGCCTGGCGTGGGGGTGCACTCCTGTAGGCTGAGATGGAAGGATCGCCTGAGCCCAGGAGGTCAAGACTGCCATGAGCCATGAGAATACCACTGCATTCCAGTCTGGGTGACAGAGTGAGACTCCAACTCAAAATAAATAAATGTTTTAAAAAATCCTGGGAAATCAGATCTGAGGCTCTGGTGATGGGCAGTAAAGATTGAACACGTAGGTTGGGGCTAAATCGTGAAGGACTTAGAATGCCTCACCAAAGTGTTGGGACTTTATCCTGTAAACAGAGTGTGAGCAGTAACTGTAGAGAGCCAAGTTGCCTGGGACAGGTCCTATAGGTGGTTTTCTGAATTTTTGATGAGTTGGCCAGTGGCCCCTGCATCTCCTCACATCCTCAGATGCTGCAAGAGTCGCCTTGCGGGTCTCCCGACTCCTGACCTGGCCTTCTCCATTCGTCCTCCTCATATGTCTCAACACGTTACTGCCCACCCTCTGCTTACAGGATGAAGTCTCAGCACTTTGGCAGGCATTCCAGGTCCTTCACAATTTAGCTCTAACCTACATGTCCATCTTGGGGTTTTTTTTTTTTTGAGTCAGAGTCTCACTCTGTTGCCTAGGCTGGAGTGCAGTGTCACAATCATGGCTACTGCAGTGTGGACCTTCTAGGCTCAAGCAATCCCTCCGCCTCAGTCCTCCAAGCAGCTGTGACTACAGGCATCGACCACCATGCCCAGTTAGTTTTTTATCTATTTATTGGAGAGACGAGGTCTCACCTAGTTGCCCAGGCTGGTCTCGAACCCTGGGCTCAGGCAATCCTCTCGCCTTCACCTCCCAAAGTGCTGGGATGACAGGCGTGAGCCACTGTGCCTGGTTGACATGTCCGTCTTTACTGCTCACTGCCAGAGTCTCAGGCACATCTGACTCCTGCCTGCTAGTGCCCTACTCATTCATTCTCCCCGGCCACTGTCTGAAAGGCCATTCCTCCTGTTACTGCTGTGAAGGAGTGTGACACCTCTTTCTAGAATCTACTCAAATGCAGCTCTCTGAAATGTACCCACTGCACCTGTTGGCTTAAAGATGGGGTCTGGCTATGTTGCCCAGGCTGGCATGCAGTGGCTATTCACAGATGCAACCATAGCGCACTACAGCCTTGAACTCCTTCCTGGCCTCAAGCAGTCTTCCTACCTCAACCTCCCAAGTAGCAGGAACTTCAGGTGCTCGCCAGGTGAATGCTTTCTTAAGTCTTTACTCAGTCTGCAATTAATTTCCTTTTCCTCCTTTTCCCACCCACAAATTCCCAGTCTCCTTCAGGACTGGGCTCTACTGCTGCTTTAAATGTTTCAAAAACGATTTTTGGCATAATTTCAGACTTACATGAAAGTTACAAGAATAGCACAAAGAGCTCTTGTATAACTTCTACCCAGATTTCCTAAATATTAATGGTTTGCCACATTGGCCTTAACCTTCCACCCACCCATCCACCTATGCATGTACTGTATCTAGATACATACTTCATTTTTTCTGAACTGCTTGTGAATTATTTACAGACATGACTCTCCTGTACTCCTTCAGTGTATATGTTTTCTAAAACCAAGGACATTCTCTTACATAATTAATTATAAGCAGTTATAAAAGTTAGGAAATTAACTTTGACACCAACTATTATCTAATCTAAAGATTTTATTCAGATTTCACAAATTGTCCCAATAAAGTTCTTTAAAGAAAAAGGAAGTCCCAGATCATGAATGACATTTAGTTGTCTTGTCTCTCTTTTTTTTTTTTTTTTTTGAGTTGGAGTCTCACTCTGTCACTCAGACTGGAGTGCAGTGGGCACTCCCGGCCACCGCAGCCTCGACCTGCTGGGCTCCGACGATCCTTCTGCCTCAGCCTTTCAAGTAGCCAGAACTACAAGCGTGTGCTACCACACCTGGCTACTTTTTAAAAATGTATTGTAGAGACGAGGTCTTGTCAAGTTGCTCAGTTGGGTAATCCACTTGCCTCAGCCTCCCAAAGTGCTGGGATTACAGGCTGAGCCACCGAGCCCGGCCTGTTTTGTCTCTTTAGGGTCCTTTAATATGAACAGTTCCTTAGTCTTTCTTCTTTGCTTTTCATGGAAATTGACATTTCTGAATCATCTAGGCCAGTTATTTTGTAGAAAGTACCTCATTTGGGGTTTGTTTGCTGTTTCTTTGTGGCGAATGCATGTTGTACCAACTTGGCAGGAGCACCCCAGAGGTAATGCTGTGTTGGTCTCAGTTCGTCCTGTCAGGAGGTATGTGAGGTCAGTTTGTTCCATGTCTGGTGGTGTTAACATTGGTCACTTGGCAGATTTGTTGATATGTCTGAGCCCTCCCTGGCCCATGAGGCCTTTCTCAAGGCCAGAGAGGGACTTAGCCTGATTCATCTTGGCGTCACGGTACCTGAGGACTTGGGTATGCAGGGAGGTGAGGAACAAACATCTATTGAACCCCTCCCATGTACTGGCTCTGTGGGTGCTCCTCATTTAAGACTCACAGCAACCCTGTAATTCAGTGGTTGTTATGTTCATTTTACAGGTGTGCTTGGTGAAGATGAATAATTTGCCTAAGGGCATTGACTGGAAAGTAGCAGATCCAGATTAGAATCCAGGTCTGCCTGCCACTTCCCATAACACGCATGCCCTGAAGCCAATATACGTAGTCAACAACATTTATTACTTTAATGAATGTTTAAAAACATCAAGCAGAAAAATTGAACACCAAGACCTCCAAGAAATGGAACATCCTTCTCTGTCAGTGAAGATGCTTTTTATTCAATTATCCTTTCTTTTTTTTTTTTTGAGTCAGAGTCTCACTTTTTCGCCTAGGTTGGAGTGCAGTGGCACACTCACTGCCACTGCAGCCTCTACCTGCTGGACTCTGGCAATCTTTCCACGTCAGCCTTCCAAGTAGCTGGAACTACAGGCATGCACCACCACCTGGCTAATGTTTTGATTTATTGTAGAGACTAGGTCTTACCAAGTTGCCCAGGCTGGTCTCCTACCCCTGAGCTCAGGCAATTCTCTCACCTCAGCCTCCCAAAGTGCTGGGATTATAGGCTGAGCCACCAAGCCTGGCCTCAAGTGATTGTTGAACAAGAAACAAAACTTAAAGTACTTTGTGGACTTCAGGTCACTGTAGTAGGTTATTTCCTTTTCATCACAATCTACTATGAAACAGAGAAGAGAAATAAAAAAGGCAGAAGCACTAAAAGGCTTGATGTTGTTTTGGGCTGGGCTCGGTGGCTCAGCCTGTAATCCCAGCACTTTGGGAGGTCAAGGACAGTGGATTGTCTGAGCCCATGGGTTCGAGATTGGCCTGGGCAATTTGGCAAGACTTTGTCTCTACAATAAATCAAAAATTCGCCAGGTGTGATAGCGCATGCCTATAGTTCCGGCTACTTGGAAGGCTGAGGTGGAAGGATCGCTGGAGCCCAGCAGCTCGGCACTGGGGTGGTGGTGAGTGTGCCACTGCACTCCAACCTGGGTGACAGAGTAAGACTCCAACTTGGGAAAAAAAAAAACCTGCTTTGAGAGTGGAAAAAGCATCTCGATAAGCGTATTTTATCAAATGGAAAAAACTTTAAAGGTTACTGAAGTTTAAACATGTAAGAATAAATACACAAATTTTTATAAAGAAATTCCAGGGTTTTTTGAGTCCCCCCTCTTAATCAATCAATCTCTTTCTCCCTCTCTCTCTCTCTCCACCCCCCCATCTCTTGTCCCATTCCAAAATAAGGTACCAGGGCAGGGCATGGTGGTTCAAGCCTATAATCCCAGTAGCTTTGGAAGCTGAGGCAAGAGGATTGTCTGAACCCACAGGTTTGAGACCAGCCTGGGCAACCTGATGAGACCTTATCTCTACAATAAAGAAAAAAATTAGCTGGGTATGGTGGCGCGTGCCTATAGTTCCAGCTACTTGGAAGGTTGAGGCGGAAGGATCACCTGAGCCCAGCGGGTTGAGGCTGCGGTGACTGTGAGCATGCCACTACACTCTAGCCTGGGCGACAGAGTGAGACTCCAACTCAAAACAAAAGCAAAAAAACAAAATAAGCTTGCCTTTCTATGAGTGTACAGCATCTTAGCCCAGGGAGGTTCAAAACAATATTTAATAGTTAATAACTGGTACTAGGATTTCATGACCATTGTACCAGGTAGCATCCTGGAGGCTGCTAGGCCAACCCTTTAGCTGCTGGATTAAGGAAGGTCTAGTAGGATCCCAGCAGATGGGCCAGGTAGGCTGGTGGACACTCAGGCACTACTATTCACCAACTGGTATAGAAGTGTTTATTTTAACAGTGTAGCTTCCCCATGTGACAGGCTGTACATACCTCTGCTCTTCAAGATGGCCTTTCCTCTTGTCAGTACAACAACCACAGCACAATCTTTCCAGCTTCTGCCTCATGGTCGGGCATTTGGGCTGCCTCCAGGTTTTTTGCTTTTGTTTTTGTTTTTTGAGTCAGAGTCTCTCTGTTGCCCAGACTGGAGTGCAGTGGACGTTCACGATAACTGCAGCCTTGACCTGCTGGGCTCAGGCGATTCTTCCACCTCAGCTTTCCAAGTAGCTGGAACTGCAGGCAGGCACTATCACGCCTGGCTAATTTTTTGATTTATTGTAGAGATAAGGTCTTGCCAAGTTGCCCAGGCTGGTCTCGAGTTCGCAGGCTCAGGCAATCCTCTCACCTCGGCCTCCCAAAGTGCTGGGATTACAGGCTTCAGCCACTGTGCCCGGCCTGCCTCCAGTTTTAACTGCAAGATCAAGCTCTGTTCTAAGCATCTCTGTACGCACCTTTGTTTTATTTATATATTTTTATAAACATATTCATAAATATAGATTACATATTTTTGTTTCCTTGGGACATATTCCTTAAGGTGGTCAAAGAGTACGGTCAATTTTATGATTTGACATGGTGATTTAAACAGCATTTAACCATGGGTTCAGAAACATTCTTGCCCATTTTTTCAGACTACCGTCGCTGGGGAGCAGGGAGGCAGCGTGGTAGAGTCGAAGGAAGGTGGGGTCTGGGCAGCGTTCCTGTACTGGGAGCTGGAGACTTGGTCGTCTCTCAGGCTCTATGAAGCTTGGCTACCCCAACTGAAAAATAGGGAAGATGCCATCTCTCACAGGACAAGGCACAGCAGGCATCAGTCGCCTACATCTGTTCCTGATCTTGGCCCGAGGCCCTGGCCACCCTCACCTTGTCACACCCTGGCCACGGCCCATCTTTGCAGAGGTTGGGCTGGTTAATGGGACTTGAACATTTAACTATCCAAGGGTCTGGTTGGCAGGTGCTGGTACTGCACGGTAAGAGGTGTGTAGACTGCCATCTTCTGGTATGAAGAGGTAGTGTCCTGATGATTTGGGGATCAAGCTGATCCCTCTGTTTCTCTATGAGGATTTGCCCCAAGGGTGAGGCCCCTAGAGAAGTGGGGAGATAGCCCAACCTAGGCTGGCCCTCGGGTCTGGTGGCTTTAAGGTACTTCTGCCAATGAAACTCTGGGAGTCAGGAAGATACTGGGTTTTAAGACACTGCTTGCAAATGAAGGTGCTTTTGGCTTTGGAGACTGTGGAGGTGATAGCAAAAGGTATCTTTGCCAGGGCATGAAGTCTTTATCAGTTATCTATAAAACCTTTTCAGTGGCCAATCAGTCCACAGTATTTACAGAGCACCTCCCGTGTGGCAGACACACGCTTTGATAAACATCCTTGAACAATAAGATTATTATTATTGCTTTTTGAGTTGGCATCCCACTCTGTTGTCCAGGCTGGAGTGCAGTGGCATGCTCACGGCCATCCCAGCGTCGACCTCCTGTGCTCCGGTGATCCTTTCACCTCAGCCTTCCAAGTAGCTGGAACTACAGGTACATGCTACCGCGCCCAGCTTTTTATTTATTATAGAGACGAGGTCTCCCCAAGTTGCCCGTGCTGGTCTCGAACCCGTGGGCTCAGGTAATCCACTCACCTTGGCCTCCCAAAGTACTGGGATAACAGGTGGGGCCACTGAGCCCAGCCTAGATTATTTCTTTTTTTTTAACTGATATACTTTAAAAAATGTATTTAATTGGAGACAAAGTGGCATCTAAACAGAAAATTAAAAATTTTTTGCCTCCCAAACACCATATTTTGCCTCCCAAACACTATTGCCATCTTTACTTCAATATCTTCCAGCCTTTCCTCATGTGTATGCACATTTTTCCAGGGCTATAATCATATTGCATATGTTATCTTAAAGTTTGTTGTATTTCACTCATAATAAACATTTCTCTCTGCTGCTACTTAATCTTCAGAATTATTCTTTTTTTTTTTGAGTTGGAGTCTCACTCCGTCGCCCAGACTGGAGTGCAGTGGCCGCTCCCGGCCACCGCAGCCTCGACCTGCTGGGCTCTAGCGATCCTTCCGCCTCATCCTTCCAAGTAACTGGAACCAGGAGTGCACTACCATGCCCGGCTTATTTTTTGATTTATTGTAGAGATGAGGTCTCTCCAAGTCGCCCAGGCGGGTCTCAGGCAATTTGCTCACCTCAGCCTCCCAAAGCGTGGGATTACAGGCTGAGCCACCGAGCCCGGCCTAGAGTTAATATTTTTAAACGGAGTCCTGAGTTTGCTTTATTCTGCATTTCCTTGAATGCCAGTTGGCAGGTTCTTTTTTGCATGCATACTATTTATAATTGCTCTTGTGTGAAATGTCTGTTTATATTATAGTTAAAATTTTGAATGAGTCGTTTGATAATTTTTCCTAAAAGAGAGAAAAAAAATAGAAGGTTGCACTACTATAGCCCAAGGAGTCAGAATGGTGCTTATTGTGTTACTTATTGGGTTGATAACTCCTTCTGGAATCTGCCCAGGACAGCTCAGCTGTTTCAGGCCTAGTATGCAAGTCTCTTTTGCTGTCCAGAGCTACTAAGTGAGAAAAGTGATGCTATAACGCCCTTGGTGTGCTTGATTCAATAGTGGAAATAACATTATTTCCCAGTGTTTATGAAGAAGAGTTGGACACCAGCCTAGGTTACAATAACGCAAATGAAAATTATGTGATTGGAGAGTTCATTTATTTCCTAGAACTAGAAGACTACAGAGTGTCCTTGATGGTCTCAGTTGGAGGGGTCTTGCTGATATGGTCCAAACCAGAGAGGTGACGTGACTTGCTGAAGCTCACATAGCAAGTTAAAGGGGGACTGGAATCCCGAGCTCCCGTGTCCCCTTGGAAGTGTCCCGAACATGAATGTGAATAAACCTGTGAGTCTCTTCTTTTGGGCTTCCTCTTCTCTACACACCTTCTACCCACTCCCCGACCATAGTCGGCCTTCTCCCAGCCTGGATAATTACTAGAGCATGGCTCTAGCAGGCTTTCTGTGTTGGGGGTGGCTTCCTTTCCCTCAAAGCCCTCCAACAAGACCTCTGGGCCTTTCTTTTCTGGGAACTCAAAGAACTGGACCACATATGTTCTGTGCAGTGGCTAAAATATGTTGCCAGTGTACATGTCTTTCTCTTGAAAGAAGACTGAATGTTATAACTTGGACCAAGCTGGGCTCGGTGGCTCAGTTGGTAATCCCGCACCTTGGGACCCTGAGGTGAGTAGATTGCCTGAGCCCGCAGGTTCACTTGGCCAGACCTCATCTCTACAATAAATCAAAAATTAGCCGGGCGTGGTAGCGTGCACCTGTAGTTCCAGCAACTTGGAAGGCTGAGGCAGAAGGATCACCGGAGCCCAGCA
>NW_007251008.1:0-7380 GCF_000164805.1 Carlito syrichta | reverse complement strand
CTATAGGTGCACGCCACCATGCCTGGCTAATTTTTTGATTTATTGTAGAGACAAGGTCTTGCCAAGTTGTCCAGGCTGGTCTCGGACCCCTGGGCTCAGGCAGTCCTCTCATCTCTGCCTTCCAAAGTGTTGGGATTACAGGTGTCAGCCGCCGCGCTCATCTTAGGAGCTTTTTCAAAGTCGTATTCATGTATGTTTCCCAGTGAGAATTGCACCCAGTGGGACTCGAGGTAAGGTGTGTGCCAGGGTGCCACCCACAGATGTTCTTGTCTGGACATGCATCAACAAACTGATTAGGTGTAGTGGAAGGCAAAAACCAGATGCTGATGACTGCTCCCTAGTCGGGAGGGTGGCCCTTGGCCAAGGCCGTCTGTGCCTGGTCAAAATGCCCTTGGAGATATGCATTCCTACAGCCAAGGCAGTTACTAAGAGACCAAACATCTTTGTTTCTACTTCTTTCCATGTAACGTTATTGCTTGAGTCTCGCTCCCCTTCCCACACTGGGGGTATTTAATCCCTCCCCACGCCTATTGAGGTACAGAGAGCTTAGTACCAACAGGTCACCATTGTTTCCTCCTGTAAGTAGTAATACATCCATGTCTTTGCTGGCCTGTCCTTCCGGTGATTTCTTCAGAATAGGTAAACATTACGAGAGAGCCCTATCTGATTTGGGGCTGCCGTGTTACACAGGGTCTGTGGCAAACCAAGAAAAATAGCAACTGGAAAAATTCCCTAGAGAAGTAGAAGAATCCTAAAGATTGGGACAAGGGGAACATAACTCAGCACCAGACATGACAGCGTCTTAGTGGTAGGGAGGGTGCGAGGGACAGGGCCCAGGGAAGGCTGGCCCATCCCAGAGAAGATCTGGGAGTGAGAGGGTGGGGTAGGAGCAGGGTGGGGGGAGGGGACATTGCAGGGTGTGTGGGCAGAATCTCTGCCTATCACACTCAACAGGTAGGCAGAAACTATGGCAAGAGGAGCACTTGACCGGGAGTTTTGTTTGCTTTTTTTTTTTGAGTTGGAGTCTCACTCTGTTGCCCAGACTGGAGTGCGGCCACTGCAGCCTCGACCTGCTGGGCTCAGGCAACCCTTCTGCCTCAGCCTTCCGAGTAACTGGAACTACAGGCGCGCGCTACCACACCCGGCTCATTTTGATGTATTGTAGAGATGAGGTCTCGCCAAGTTGCCCAGGCAGGTCTCGAAACTGCGGGCTCAGGCAATCCACTCACCTCAGCCTCCCAAAGGCGCGGGATTACAGGATGAGTCACCGAGTCCGGCTTGTTTGCTTTTTTTTGAGTTGGAGTCTCACTCCACTGCCCAGGCTGGAGTGCAGTGGCATGCTCCCGGCCACCGCAACCTTGACCTGCTGGGCTCAGGCAGTCCTTCTGCCTCAGCCTTCCAAGTAGCCAGAACTACAGGCGCACGCTAATTTTTAAATTTATTGTAGAGAAGAGGTCTCACTAAGTTGCCCAGGCTGTTCTCGAATCTATGAGCTCAGGCAATCCCCTCACCTCCGACTCCCAAAGTGCTGGGATTACAGGCTTGAGCTACCACACCTGATCAACCGGGAGTTTTAAGACTTACTTCTGAGCCAGGCTCTGTGGCTCAGCCTGTAATCCTGCGCCTTTGGGAGGCTGAGGTGAGTGGATTGCCTGAGCCCACGGGTTCGAGACCTGCCTGGCCAACTTGGCGAGACCTCATCTCTACAATAAATCAAAAATTAGCTGGGCGTGGTAGTGTGCACCTGTAGTTCCAGCTACTCAGAAGGCTGAGGTGGAAGGATCGCTGGAACCCAGCAGGTGGAGGCTGCGGTGGCCAGGAGTGGCCACTGCGCTCCAGTCTGGGTGACAGAGTGAGACTCCAACTCAAAAAAAAAAAAAAAGACTTACTTCTGGCTATGTGGTCTCCGACGAGTCGCATCAGTTCTCCATGACTTAGTTTCTTTCTCTTTAAAATAGGCATAAAAAGCCAGGCGCAGTGTCTCACGTCTGTAATCCCAGCACTTTGGGAGGCCAAGGTGAAAGGATTGCCTGAGCCCTGGGATTTGAAACCAGCCTGGGCAACTTGACGAGACCTTTTCTCTACAATAAATCAAAAAATTAACCAGGCATGGTGGTGTGTGCCTGATACCAGCTACTTGGAAAGCTGAGGCGGAAGGATCGCCTGAGGCCAGCAGGACAAGACTATGGTGGCCGTGAGCGTGTCACTTCTCTCCAGCCTGGGCAACAGAGTGAGACTCCTACTCAAAAAATAAATAAAATAAAATAGGCATAAAAATAAGCTTCTCTGCCTACATCTCAGCGGGATTGTGGGAACTGTTGGAGGTAATGCACATGAAATTGTTTTATAAACTGTGGAACACTGTGTGGAGGGATTATTAGATACAGCAGCAAATTCACATTCATTACCGTTCAGAATTCCAGCCACTCAGCTGGTTCTTGGCTGTTTGGTTGACAAGGCAGCATCTGATGCCCATTGAGATTCTGCTCATTAATGCCTGGCACGGAGGGAGCCCTCTGTGTGAGTACCCCTCCCCTTCCCGACTCCTTTGCCCTGATGTTTTTGCACCCGCAGTCCATGTAGGATGGATCTCAGCTACATTGAAAAACCTCTCTGATAGTGGTCGAACTGCCCTTGAAAAAAAACTAGCTCTCATTCTTAAAAAAATTCTTTGTGGTGAAAACTTCATTCGTACAAGAATATATGTAAAATATAAATACAACTTAAATAATAAACAAGTCGTATTTTTTTTTGAGTAGGAGTCTCACTGTCACCCAGGCTGGAGTGCAGTGCATGCTCACAGTCACCGCAGTCGCCACCTGCTGGGCTCAGGGGATCCTTCCGCCTCGGGCTTCCAAGTAGCACCACCACACCGGGTTAATTTTTTAAATTTATTGTAGAGACGAGGTCTTGCCACGTTGCCCAGGCTGGTCTCGAATCCGCAGGCTCAGGCAATCCTCTCACTTCCGCCTCCCAAAGTGCTAGGATTACAGGCATGAGCCATCACGCCTGGCTAGACTTTTATTCTTTAAGAAACGAGGTCTCACTATGTGGCCCAGAATAGGTCTTTTTTTTTTTCCCATTTAAAAAATTAAGCTGTCCATTTTGTCTTATAGATTTGAAGAAGTTCTTTATAGATTCTGGACACCAGTTCTTTGCCAGCTGTGTGTTACACTGATGTCCCAGTCTCTGACTTGGCGTCTCACTCTCTGTGTCATGTTTTTTGATGAGTACGAGTTCTTACCTTCAGTGCAGTTGACCTTTCACTTTTGGTGTCTCGTTTAAGACATGTTTTTTTTTTTTTTTTTAACCTGAGGCCCTACTGATACTTTGGATTTTCTTTCAAAAGTTTAAACCTTCCAAATGTCTTTCTTAGGACTGTCCTGTCTGCTGATTTCCTGAATCTATCCACAAGATGGTCCTGGAAGCCCGAGGTTATTTATTTCTATTCCAGGGGGCCTCCCCTCCACACAGAGGGCTTTGAGCTCTGCCAAGCGCCCAGAGAAAGGCTCCATTCAAGGGGCGAGCGGCCGGCGCTGCTCTCCAGGGTCAAGTGTGTCTGTACTGTGCAATCCAAGGCCGTGGGCCGCTGGGAGGCGCCCTTGCCTCTGCACCGGCCGCTCCCTGGCCCTCCCGTGCCTCTCCTGCCCCGTTTCTGCCTAAGGGGCCCTCACCTCCTCCAGGCACCCTAGGGGTGCAGAGATGAATGAGTTCTGCGATTTCATGCACTAACCAAATCTTGTCTTGCAGAAGGACGAGGCGTTATTAAGTCTTGTACTGTGCTGGATGCTGTGGAAAATGATGTTAATCAGGATAAATGAGTGCAGGGGTCCCAAAAATGTTCTGTCAAGGGTCAGATAGTTAAGTATTTTAGCAGGGGCGGGGGCAGGGGCAGGGGCAGGGCCTCTGCATCCGGGCCACCACGTTGGAGCCGTAGTAACCGCCTCCTGCCCCTGGTCTGCAAGCCCTGCTTTCAGATCTGCCCTCCTACCTCCTGCTCTGACTCCTTTCCCGGAATCCTGATTCCTTCCTGCCTTTTGGGGGTTCCCTACAGCATCCTTTTGTGCTAAGGCTGCCCCAAACCACTGTGGCCTGTAGCTGACCTCACTACAGGGTCCCCAAAGGGTCCGGACACTGGGCAACCACAGAAGGTGCAAGTGGGAAGGACAGGGCACACGTTGACTGTGGGAACATTTGGTTTGCCTTACCTTTTCAAGTCCACAGTGGGCTTGCTTACTCTTATTTCCATTTTCTCGTCTGCAAGACTGAGTTCATGACCATGGCCTTACAATCTTTGTAAGGATGAAATTAGATCATATAGGTGAGGTTCCCAGTGCCTAGCATGTAGTAGGGACCCACAAATATCAGTTTTCTCGTGTCTTAGCTTGAGACCCCCTAGAACACAGAGCCGGAGACCCAGCTTATGCATGCATGCTGTTTCAGTCGGCTTCGTCTCAGGGAAGCAGGAGTGAAGGATAAAGAAAAGTGAGGCAGGGAAGAAGAGCCATTCCTGGATGGTGCTACCAAGCTGGCCACAGCAAGCTACGATGTCGTCGTGTGGAGGTTTTCTGGAGACGCGGGATAGAAGCCCTGGAGGAGAGGAGAGGAGAACACTTTACCTGCAGGTGCCTTCCCAACCCTTGTCTCTCATTCGTCATTGCCCTGTGGGGTGGAGTCCCCTGCATTCTGGGCTGTTTCCTGAGCCCGCGGAGGGAACTCCTGGGGAAGCCAAGGCCTCTGTGGATAGGGCTGGCTCGGGTCCTGCTGCAGTGGGAGGAAAGGAAGCCCTGGCACACTCTGGCTCTTGTCCCTGCCAGAGCCTGAAGCCACCAGTGACATTAGCAGATGGGGTGATGGTGCTGGCCGCTAGGACACTATGACCTCAGGAATAGCTTGAGCCACTGCTAGAACCACTCTGGCCAGAAAGCAGGGTGAAGATTCCAGGCACAGGGTGGAGAAGGCTTGTGGGCCAAGTGCATCTCTGTCAGTGTTTAGACTGTACTTGGTACACGTTTCTCTTTTCTTATGTTCATGTGAGCTCTGCTTTCCAGGACATGGAACACTGGGTTTATTCACACTCACTGAGTGCCAGGAAGGGTGCAGAATGAAACATGCATGAGGTCTGCAGTTTCTTGCACTACGCTAATATTGTCCTTCAGAAGGATGAGGCGTTACTAAGTCTTGTACTGTGCTGGGTACTGTGGAAAATGATGTTAGTAAGGATAGATTAGTCCAGGGGTCCCAAAAGTGTTTTGTCAAGGGTCAGATAGTAAGTATTTTAGCCTTTGCAGGCCACCTTGGTCTCTGCTGCATCTTCCTGTTTGATTGTGTGTTGTTTACCAAGTTTGGTGGCTCATGTCTGTAATCCCAGCACTTTGGGAGACTGAGATGGGAGGATCGCTCGAGGCCAAAACTTTGAGACCAGTTTGAGCAACATAGTGAGACCTTGTCTCTAAAAAATATTTTTTAAAATCAGCCAGGTGTGGTGGCATGCACCTGTAGTCTCAGCTACTTGGGAGACTGAGGTGAGAGGATCGTTTGAGCCCAGGAGATTGAAGCTGTGGTGAACCATGATCATGCCACTGCAGGGTGAGACCCGAACTCAAAGCAAAGCAAAACAATTCTTAGCTTGCAGGCTATAAAAAAATAGGTTGTGGGTCATGGGTTAGACTATGTTGCATTAACAAAATCCTAATCTAAGTGGCTTAGCATGTTTGTGGTTGATTCAGGTCAGTGGCTCTCCTCCATGTGGTGACTCAAGGACCCAGGCAGCCTTCATCTTTGAAGGACACCATCTATGCCATGCTGATTACTGTGAAAGAGTACGAGAGCTTTTAAGGCCCACATCACTTCTGCCTATATTTTTCTGGTAAGAAATCAAATTCAAATCCCACCTAGGAGCAAAGGAGTCAAGGAAAAGTAGTTTTCCTGTGTGTCTAGGAAGAGAAAACAGCATAAACTTAGCATTGTCTCAACCACGGAGTAAAGAGAAGTTAAGACATGGTCCCTGTTGCCAAAGATCTTAGGATCTAGCTGGGGAGAATGAGGGACAAGAAGGAAATGTTGAATAACAAGGCACAACTGGAAATGCTGTGTCTGCAGTATTCGGAAAATAGTAATAACAAAAAATAACTGACAAAAAGCGGGAACAGTTCACAGGACCAAGAGCTCAGACTGGACCAGAGTAGCTGAATAAGAGTTTATGGAGAAGGTGGAACTCCAATGAGATTCTGAAGGACTGGCAAGATTTAGTCATGGGCAGAGGAAGAACTGTTTTCCAGGTGGAGGGAGCAGCATGGGCGATTGGTCACTCTGGAGAGGGCATGAATGAGTGAACACTGGGTCAGCACAGGCCCTGAGTCCTCATGACCACTGGCCAGGCCAGAGTCTCTTAGCTGTTGCGGGTGGAGGTAGAGCACTGAGGCAGGGTGGGGGAGGGCTTGGATAATAGTTAGAGAGCCTTCCTAGCAATCTACCCCTCCTCCACGCTGAAGTTTTTCAGCGTTTTAACCGCCAGGATGGCTCCGTCAGGGTTCGTAGGCTAAACATCTGCCCTGCATTGGAGACTTATGGTGACTGAGGATGGAAAGACAGGTTGCAATTAAATTGTGATGGACTTTGAATTCCAGCAAGTTTAGGATTTCCAAAATAAAGAGGAACATCTTTTTTTTTTTTTTTGAGTTGGAGTCTCACTCCTTTGCCCAGGCTGGAGTACAGTGGCATACATGCTCAAGGTCACTCTAGTGTCAACCTGCTGGGCTCTGGCGATCCTTCCACCTCAGCCTTCCAAGCAGCCGGAACTATAGGCACGCACATACTACCATGCCCAGCTATTTTTATTTTATTGCAGAGATGAGGGCTCACCAAGTTGCTCGGTCTGGTCTCGAACCCGCGGGCTCAGGCAATTCACTCGCCTTGGCCTCCCAAAGTGCTGGGATTACAGGCTGAGCTACTGAGCTTGGCCACATCTTTTATTTTCAAAGACATAGATCAGAGATGCCCCCCAAATAAATATCTAATAAAAAATGAATGATTAAATAGTAATAAACAATAATGTACCCATGTGATGGAATCCATGCAGTCATTAAAATCAAGTTTCTGAAGACTTTTTTTGAGTTGGAGTCTCACTCCATCACCCAGGCTGGAGTGCAGTGGCACACTCATGGCCACCCAGCATCGACCTGCTGGTCTCCGGCAATCCTTCCACCTCAGCCTTCCAAGTAGCCAGAACTACAGACACGTGCTATGATGTCCGGCTAATTTATTTATTTATTTATTGTAGAGACGAGGTTTTGCCAAGTTGCCCAGGCGGGTCTCAAACCTGCGGGCTCAGGCAATCCACTCACCTTGGCCTTTCAAAGTTCTGGGTTTACAGGCTGA
>NW_007251007.1:517324-551570 GCF_000164805.1 Carlito syrichta | reverse complement strand
CAAGCTCGGACAGGCTATGGACGCTTGGAATGTATCAGTCTGTTCAATAAGAGACCACAAACAACTGAAATCTCAGGGGCTGCAAGTGGAGAGAGAAAGAACACAAAGTTCTCCATCTGGTATTAAAATTCCTCTTTGTCCCACCCTTTTAGAGCAGAGGGGGGAAAAAGAGGCTGCTATACACTTCCAAAGGTGTCCTTTTCTAAGGTCTTCAAACCCTTTGCACATTCTGAGAATTTCATGCTCTTCCCTTGATTCACACCAAGGAGAAGCTAAATTTTGCTCTGCAGTACACATCCAAGGCAGCATGCTAATGAGAATTATTATTAAGCAATGTAGAGTTGGCACCAGTCTCTTGCAATCTGCTCAGCAGCAGAAGCGGGAAGGGCAGAGGCAGAGAGTCAGAAAAGCAGCTTTACTGAATGCTCTTCTGGACCTGATTAGTTTTGGTCACTTTCAACACCAGGCAAAGCCAAGTATAATTGTAAGCTTCACAGGCATGGCTCACTGTTTCCCACTCTAACTTATCTGACCTCTCCATAAAGGGAGTTCTAGATTTTACTGTTGCTTTAAAAACATTCCACTTTTCAAAACTGCAAAATCAAGAGTTCTGTAAATGTGGCAACTAGGGTACAGGAAAGACCAATTTGCTGTGCATTTGGGGATTTCTTTCATTTTAGTATCCCATCCAAGCAGGCCTATCTCACTCTCAGAATAGGAATTATGTCTCAGAACCCTCCCTGGCATAATTTTTGAAGTAGGCTGTAACACCTTGGTCAGATAGAAGAGACTGGACCACCAATCATGCCAGATGAGCCTGAAATTAGAGCTATTAGGAATGATCCTCTGAGCAGTTAGACCAAACCCTTTTGTGAAGATGTAGCATAAAGTAAATTATTTGGAAATAAACCACAAGACCAAAATAAAGGTCACTTCACATTTGTATTAAATCATTGTTCAAAACACTTTATCAGACAAGCTTTTACTGGAACATCCCAATGTGAGGTGATCTTAAGACTAATGGGCAACAGTCATCCATACCCTGTCTCTCCCTTGACTATTAAACCCGTGGGCTCACATAGCTAATTTCACTCAGATATTCCTTAGGCATCTTAAATAGAATAAGTTCCAAATTGTATTCACCAAGATATGCTTCTTTTCCTTTTCCTATAGTCTCTAATGGTTAAGAGACTTGGAAGTCAACCTTGGCTGACTTCTCAGTTTCCCTTGACTTCCGGTTGTTACCACTTCCTCCTGCACCAGGCCTCCTCTCCATCCCCACTGTGACTGGCTTTACTTAGGAAATTTTCCTCATTTCTGGTCTCCACTGTAGTAATGGTCTCTTATTTCACACAACTAACCATCCTCCAAACTGTCATCAAAGTGATCTCTCAGGACCATGAGATCATGTTACTTCCTTGCTTGAAGCTGGCTAGTGGTACTCCATTACCTGCCTCTGAGCATAGCACCATGGCTCTCCATGATATGCCACCAGTCTGTCCAGACTCATTTCTAGCCATGCCGCCTCTTACTCTAGTCATACTGAGCTGCTTGCTCTTCTACTGAGTCATGTTCACAAAGTCAGGCTTTTTCTTACATTTGTGTCTGTTCCAGTTGCCTCCACCATCTCAGCTACCAGTTTCTCATTTGGGCAGATGACTGGGCTCAACTTTCAAGGGTGTGCTCAACTTTCATTTTCTCTCTGAAGCCTTTTCTATGGCTTTTATGTCCCACCCCTTCCCCTAGCTATACTCTTTCTCTCTCACTGATTCCTGAACCCAACCCAAGACTTTCTGACTCTGAGTCTTTGTAGATATAATCCAGAAATCAGTCTTCTAAAAGGTCCCCTCACTCCATGCACACTCAAGTTTGTCTGTCATTTTCAGGTAAAATTCATTTTAAACACATTATCTGATATTAGAAAAAAATTTAGGTTCTCAGACAAATAACACAGTATGTTTTTTTTTAAAGTAATGTTGTTACTACACTTGTATTATATATTTTGTGTTTTTCTGAGTTACCAACCAAAATGAGCAGATATTAGAGGACTTTCCTAATTCCTCTAATAAATATAAATAATCACAATTTATGAACCAACTGAGCAATTTTCATTGATTATCTACTATATTATGTATCAGGCACTTTGCTAGTGGGATTGACTGAAATGGGAAATCTTTGCAGAAAGGTAGGGTTTTGGGTAACTTGAAAGTACAATATGGCACAGTGATGGTTTTCCACTACTTCCAGTCTCCTGATTTTCCCTGACAATGGGACTCCATATTTTAAGTTGGGAATATAAGATTACATTTACCAATCTCTTTTGCACCTAAGACAGCTATGTGTCTAAAATCTGACTAATGGCACATAAGTCAAATAGGAGTTTTCAATTTCTCTAAATTTCTTAAAAGACGGGGGCATGCCTCTAGCTGCCTTTTCCTTATTTCTGAGTTTCTGCAGACAGGCTTAATGGGTAAGGACAGTTTGGATCTCAAAGCAGCCTTGGAGATGGAGGTTGTGCATAGCAGAACAACAAAATAGAAGAAACCTGGGTCACTCACTCTGTAAAGAACATAACAGCCCTGAATCACTTATTTCCAGAATCAGAGGGAAAAGAATATCTCACTTGCTGAATATCTCACTTGTGTGTTGGGGAGGGAAAGGGGTGGGTGCTGTCACTTGCAGTTAAACCAAAGCTTAATTAATAGAGATGGTATTTCTTCACTTTGGAGACAAGATGCTAGGAGTATGAATTTCATTGCAGACAAGTCTTTGATTGTTTTTAGTGAAATCTAGCAATAAATATGTAAGCCCCTATATAATGATGGGTGACAGTTAAGTTAAGTGACAGGGTTAAGAATAGTGAACCAGGCCTTCCCTTTTCCCCCCTCTAAGTTCCCAAATTGTTTACTCATGGAAGCCATCAAGGAATTCAATGCATTGTCTCTCAAGCCAAGTGGATCTTCTCATATTTCAATTAGTGTAAATGGCTTCACTTAATAATGCCTATAAATAGGGATTGGAGTGCAATGTTTTCCCTGCCCTATTTCTGATGACTGGGATGGGCAAGGTGAGCTGGAAAGAAAGACCTCACTAGACCAGACATGTTCCATTAAGATGTAAATATATGAAAATGTGTATTGAGCATTCAGGTAGGGTTCGAGAGGGCGTAATATATGGTAGCTACATAATTTGTGAAGTCCAGTACAAAATGAAATTGTAGGGTCCCTTGTTCAACAAGTAGGAATGCTATTAAAATACAACTTTTTTCTTTCCTTTTGTTTTTTGTGCTAGCTCTTTCAAGTTGTCATGGTACTTGTTTTTCTTTTTTGTTTTTTTTTTTGCTATTTCATGTTGTACTAAGTAAAGAAGAATTAGAATTTTAAATTGTTAGCATGAATTTCGCTATTCATCTTTATATTGTATAAGAGCAATGAATTAAGACCATTGAACTTGCACGTGGAATCATTGAAATTACATAACTCAAATTTCACAGCTTATGCTTACATATGTATTTTGTTCTTACCTGAACAATGGAATCACCATACAAAACTAACTCAGTTGTTTTTATTTTGCTTCTTGATACACACACATTTTACCAACACTCTCTACCTTCAAGTTATTGCTGAGTAAGTTAAGACTTATTGTCATTGGCCAGACACCGTGTCTCATACCTGTAATCCCAGCACTTTGGGAGGCTGAGGTGAGAGGATTTCCCAAGCACCAAATTTGAGACTAGCCTGGGCAAGACCTTGTCTCTACAATAAAAAAAAAAAGGGAGGACTTATTGTCATTGTTTTAGTGTGTGATTAGCTAACACAGGGAAGTAACATGAGTAAGAAAGGATATGAAAAGGATCCTAGGTTGTTCCTGTGTCTTAACTTCATTGCCTTCTTTAAAAAAGAAATTATTGTTGGGCCGGGCACGGTGGCTCAACCTATAATCCCAGCACTTTGGGAGGCCAAGGCGAGAGGATTGCCTGAGCCTGGGGGTTCAAAACCAGCAACCAACCTGGGCAACTTGGTGAGAATTCGTATCTACAATAAATCACAAAAATTAGCTGGGCATGGTGCCGTCCATCTGTAGTTCTAGCTACTTGGAAGCCTGAGGTGGAAGCATCCCCTAAGCCCAGCAGGTCGAGGTTGCAGTGGCTGTGAGCATGCTACTGCACTCCAGCATGGGCAATAGAGTAAGACTCCAACTAAAAAAAAATTATTGTTTTATAATTAGTAATTTTATTTGTATTTATCTGTTTGTATTTTTATTGACAGATAAATTGTATGTATTTATGGTGTGCAACATCATATTTTGAAATGTGTATACATTGTGGAATGGC
This sequence comes from Carlito syrichta, assembly GCF_000164805.1. Lineage (NCBI taxonomy): Eukaryota > Metazoa > Chordata > Mammalia > Primates > Tarsiidae > Carlito > Carlito syrichta. The sequence continues at coordinate 547,237 of NW_007251007.1, read as the reverse complement.
TAAATTAAGTAATCAACATATATGTTTTCTTACATACCTATAATTTCTTTAGAGTGAGAACATCTGCTCTATTAGCAATTTTCAAATGTACAAGACATTGTAATTAATTATGGTCACCATGTTGTACAATTGATCTATTGAACTTATTTCTCCTGTCTAGTTAAAATGTGTATGCTTTGACCAACATCTCCCCATTCCCTACACCTCCAGCCCCTGTAACCACCTTTCTACTCTCTGCCTCTATGACTTTGACTTTTTTGGATTCCACATATAAGTGAGATCACGTGGTATTTGTTTCCTGTGCCTGGCTTATTTACTTAACATAACATCCAGATTCATCCATGTGGTTGAAAATGGCAAGATTTCCTTTTTTTAAAAGACTGAATAGCATTCCATTGTATATATGTACAACATTTTCTTTACCATTTGTCTGTTGATGGACACTTAGGTTGATTCCAAATATTGGCTATTGTGAATAATGCTGCATTTCACAGGGGAGTATAGACATCTCTTCAACATACTGATTTTGATTCCTTTGGTTATATATCCAATAGAGGATTTGTTGGGTCACAAAGTAATTCTATTTTTAACTTTTTGAGGGACTTCCATACTGTTTTCCATAATAACTGTGCTAATTTACATTCCCACCAGCAGTGTACAAGGGTGCCATTTTCTCCACATCCTTGCCAACACTTGTCTTTCATCTTTTTGATAATAACTGTCCTAACAGGTGTGAAGTGATATCTCATTGTGGTTTTAATTTGCATTTCCCTGGTGATTAGTGATGTTGAGCATTTCTTCATGTACCTGTTAACCATTTATATGTTTTTAAAAAAAAATCTATTCAAATCCTTTGCCCATTTTTAAATTGAGTGCTTTGTTTTCTTGCTATTGAATTGTTTTAGTTTCTTATATATTGGTTATTAACCCTTTATCAGATGTATGGTTTGCAAATATTATTTCCTGTTCTATAGCTGTCTCTTCACCATTGCCTTCTTTTTGCATTCAAAGCATGCTCTAGTTCAAACAGAAAGCTTGGCATCTTGCAGCTGTCAGAGCCTCTGCTTCCCCAGACATAGATATAACAAACTTCTCATACTTGGTTTGAGTCTTACTGAATTCCTACTCAACATCATGAGTCCAGAGAAATTCTGTGCTCAAGGGTCATCCTGAACACTACATGTGAGTGGAGCAGCAAATAATGGCAGGACACATGCATATTGCCATATCCTACGTTTATGCTCCATTGTCTCATTGGACTTCACTTAAAAAGGACAAAGAAAAAAATTAAGAATTTCAAGAGCAGAGCTTAAACTCTATACCTATAGAGCCCTCCTGAACATGTGTTCTGTCCAACTGTATAAATCCATGAAGTCAGCCTTGTAGGGTAATGAGGAGGAATAGTGTTCATAGGAATTCCTTCTGACTTAACCAGTTATTTACTAATCCTATGGGAAAACCCTTCCATACTTAAGTCTCATAAGAAAGATGCTCCTCGACCATGCTTTCTCCCTCCCTACCATATAAATATCTCCAACCTTCTCTCTCTTTGTTTAAACATTCATGTAGCATTCTCTTCAAGTTCCTTAGTGACTTCACCTTCCCTCCTGGGGAATTCTAAGATAAATGTGTACTAATCTTATAGACTTACCTTATTCTAAGAGAAATGTGTACCAATATTACCTGTTCATTTAAGCAAAAGAGGTGAAGATTTGGGAGAAGGACATGACTATGCGTGAGGATGAACATGACAATGGGTGCTCCAATTTCAGATCTGTTTCCCTACCATAGAGAGCTGCAAAATACATTTTCTATTAGACCACTTAAGAAAGGTGAGCATATCAGGAAGAGAAGCATTTCATTATTTTTTAAGACAATATTGTCTGCAATTATATTGAGGAAATGTTTTATTTAATAAATTTATTCTTTCCCCCTTTTGAATAATATATTCTTCTATTATTTTGTTAAGAATTACATACGTCTTGGCCCTGGCTTGTTTTACCAGAAAAACCATACTGGCATAAATAGCTGTCTCTGGTAAAGAGGAAGAACTTATGTTTTGTCCTTCCTTCTCAGATATCAGGCTCTTCTCCACCTCCAGCTGCTCGACACTGAACTTCAAGCACATTTTTTTCCACTGGACATCTAATAGTCACATCATTCATTCAGCCATTACCTGATAATACCTTAACGAATTCCACTTCTAGAATTCTCATCCTAGTAGGAGATTTTTCTAAATGAAAGAAGAAGGGGGATAGGAGGAGATAATGAAGGAGGAAAAAATGATTTTTTAATATCCAAAGTTTTATATGTAATAGAGGATGCAAAGGCAACAGATTACTCTGCTAGTTCTTAAACTTATGTTATATGGGAGAACAGTTAACCTTATGAAAATAGAAAGAAAATTGGTCTAAGGGTTGCACACTCCAGAGTAATAATGGTGTTTTGCTGAATTATTTTGACAAACACTTTACTAATTCACAACAATTGTGTTTCCTTGAAATAAAAAAAGCTTCACAATTCTTTTGGTTCCATTAAGTAAAAGGAAGAAAAGCTTGGATTCAACAAATATCTTAGCACAGTACTAATAGTGATTTTGCAATAATGACGTTGGGAAGGTAGACTATTATAGGACAAGTCCTATAGATCACTTCCTTCATATTGTTTTTTTTTTAATGTTAAGCATAAAATAAGTAGAATTAAAGAAGGCTAGGTTAGATGTTAAAAAAACTCTGATGTGTTAAATAACATCTTTTAATGAATCGTCACCCACAGGGAAAAAACCCCTCAAAGACTTCTGATTTCTGCACACCTCTCCAACATTCTCTTTTCCCAATCTCTGCTTCACAATTTTATATTCAATAATATGAATTGCTTATAATATTCCCTTATACCAGACTGTGTCTTTAATAACTTTATTCACACTGTCTCCTCTTTCTGAATGTCTTCAACTTCTTCACAATCTGACTTTGCCTGGCTAATACCTAATCATCCTTCAATTTTCAGTTGAAACATCATTATTTCCTAGGAAATCTCCCTTCCATCCATCTCCAACCTTAAGGTAACTTAAGTATCTCTTCTAGATAATTCCAAAATATCTAATTCATATAGTCATCACTGTATTTCAACTCATTAGAAAAATTTCTTCATGCTATGTGTTGCTTGTGTCATTTTACTATGAACTCCTTGAAAGCAATGACAAAGTCTAATTATTTTTTATTTTTATTTTTTTTTATTTTTTAATTATTTTGAGTTGGAGTCTCACTCTGTCACCCAGACTGGAGTGCAGTGGCCGCTCCCGGCCACCGCAGCCTCCACCTGCTGGGCTCCGGCCATCCTTCCACCTCAGCCTTCCAAGTAGCCAGAATTACAGGCATGTGCTACCACACCCGGTTGATTTTTTGATTTATTGTAGAGATGAGGTCTCGCTGCCCAGGCAGGTCTCGAACCCTCGGGCTCAAGCAATCCGCTCACCTCAGCCTCCCAAAGGCGCAGGATTACAGGCTGAGCCACCAAGCCTGGCTCAAAGTCTAATTATTTTTTAAATTCCCAAAACCGTAATAGTCAATCAATAAATGTTCAGTAGACAAATGAACAAATGATCCATTGAGACTAATGACCTGAGAAGAAAACTATGATTTGGAGAAGCAAAATGACTTTCCTAAGACCTTATAACTGTTTAAGATTTGCATCCAGCTCTCCTGAGTTCAGATAATTATCTTATTCCCATAAATAGTAGCCTAGAAGTCCCTAACAATATAAAAATGGTTGTTAATTTCTTGTTTTTTTAAAGATAAAAGACAAAGTACCGTGACTGAAATCATTAAGGCATGTAGATGTAGACTTCCTAATTTTTAAGAAAATTAAGAAGTGGCTTGCTGAATTTAGATGCCACTCCACCCCTTTAAGAATAAAATGCTGAACTTACTATACTTGGTGCTCAGATTTGTACTTGGTAAATTTATTTCTTAGATTAAAAATATAAACAAGCTCATTAAAGAGTGTCAAAAACCTGTCAAACATCAAATAGCTGTTACATAACAACATTCTGAAGTCTAGGTTATTATATACAGATTGCATTTTCATTTTCTAAAAATTCCATTTTCCTAAAAATTAAGAGAAAACTACCATTTAGGTTTTTCCAAACTCCAAACAATCTCAAATGTTCAGAGCCATTTGAGAATTCTAAAACCTGGATGGAGAGAGTGTACATATTAATATTGTTATTCTCACTCAAAACTCTTATTGTCATTTCAGCAAAGGGGAAACTCAGATGAGGAAATGTTTGGGTTATTTTCCTTCTTAATTGTTTAAAAGCTAAGTACTATAGGAAAAACTAGTTTTCTGGAAAAATAAATAAATAATTTCCTGCTCCATCCAACCAAAATTTTGTGTTGAACCTTTGTTGATTATCTACCCAACAATGATTTTCCCTCTTCCCATGAGCACCCCAATTTTTATTTATACATCTAAACTCCCTTACCTGCAGCCACATGTTTCAGGAGTAATCTTATTCCCTTGCTAATGACTGGCTCAAGAATCAAAGATAACGCACAATACTGGCCAGTGAGGTCAAGGAGAACTTGTTGAGAGTTTCTGAAAACTTATCTTTAAATGAGAGCTGTAAGAAGAGGTTATGCATAAATAAAGCTGGAACTGAAATTTTGTGAAGCCAACAGAGAAGAGCAGAGTCAAAGAAGCTCCTTTGGGGGAAAAAACCCTATTGCTGCCAGAGTAAGCCAACCCCGAAGTCTGCTCTACTTCTGGACTCTATGTAAGTAAATATATTTCATTACAATTTAAAAATTGCTTGAGTTTCTGTAACTTGCAGTGGAAAGAAAATTAATATATAGCAAAATTAGTGATTTCATTTAAATCACTAATATATCTAATGTACAATTCTGAGAAATGCTTTTACTTTAAAGTAATTCAACTTCTCTGGATTTTTCTCTTCTTGGACTAATTGGGGTTTGCAGAGACATCAATAATTTTTTATTTTATTTTTTTGAGTTAAGGTCTCACTTTGTCACCCAGGCTGGAGAGCAGTGGTAGGATCACAACTCACTGCAGTCTCAACCTCCTGGGCTCAAATGATCCTCCTGAGAAGCTGAGGTTACAGGTGCTTGCCACCATGTCCAGTTAAATTTTTAATTTTTGTAGAGATGACGACTCACTATGTTGCCTAGGCTGGTCTCGAATTCCTAGTCTCAAGCAATCCTTCCACCTCAGCCTCACAAAGTGCTTAGATTACAGGCATGAGCCCCCATGCCCAGATATCAATTATTTTCAAACTTTGTCTCTGTCACTTTACCTCTCTCATAGATGACGATCTACTTCATCATTTTAATGGGTGATCTCATAAAATTCTGAGATTCTTACCTTCTGTATTTTAGGACCATGATTCCACTAGCCAGTGGTGAATATATTAACCCCACACAGGGCAAATTGTGTGGTCCTGATTATATCCTCAGAGCCTTCAAAGAATGTCAGTGTACTCAGAAAGTCCCATGAAATTTACCCTGAAATCTTGGACTCAAGTAGGTCTTTCTGAGCCTCTATTGGTCTTTAACACTCAAAAGATCAAATGTTAGTATATTAATTTACTAATTCACAATGTAAGAAAATAGAGATGCAGTGCTATACTTACCAGATAAAGAAAATTTCATCTTTGGTCCGATTTTTTCAACTAAAAGATATTTCTACCTGACAGTTGGCAAAATACACTACTTTTGATCAAAGTAATTTTGAGGCATTGGAAGGAGTCTAAACAAGACAATGTTCATTCTGAGATTTTTATGTGCCATCATAATAATTATAATAATATTTCAAATTTATTTTTATATACTATGAGCCAAGCATTATACTGAACTCAACAGCTGTGCTAGCTAGTTTAACCCTTATGACAAGCTTCTGAAATAGGTTCTGTTATTTTCTTCACTTTACAGATAAGAATACTGAGGTTTGATGAGATTAAGTAACATTCCCAGATCTCCAGAACCCATGTTCTTTACTTTTATTCGAAATAGTCAACAGATTATATTCTAAATTGTCAACAATGTTATTTAACTTCAAAAAAGGCAATGTAGTCTCCACTTGCCTTCATAATTGGAGGTTATTAAGAATCCTAAAAAATGCCAGATCAGAAATTCTACTTTATGCCAATAAAATTACAACTGAGACATATTGCCAAATAGTGAGCTTCACAATTCAGGGGGGGACAGTAGCAAACAAGAGTTCAACCAGAGGAGAATATCAAATATAGCAGGAGTCTGGAAGACATCTCATGTGCATCTGAGTTGGCCATCAGTTTTTAAAATAATGTTAATGAAACAATACATGTGCATTGTAGAAAAATAGAAAATGTAGACAAGTGGAAAAAGAAAATGTCACACACCACCATCCAAGAGATTGCTATTGTTAACACTGTATTGCATATCTTTTAAGTTTTGTGTATGTATTTCTTAATCTAGAACAGGTTCTTTCTCTAATGATTGTTGAAGTTATAAAGGCCAGTTGACCTCCAGAATATTCTACCTCTTAAAAATTTGATTGTATTCCCTTTTACTCTATCCCACATGGAAGTGATTTTTAAAGACTTGATGGATTCAAGTAAGCAACTTGGATAGAATACCATAGATTATATTGTGTACTTCATGTCATATCACATCAGAAGACACAGAATTTTATCTAGATGATGTTTACCATTAATTTGATAAGGTTGACATTCTCCAGAGTGATAGCAATCTGAACCAGCTATTGTGAAACTTTATTTTATCTCTTGTGATTAGAAATCATTCTGTGTGCCATCAGTTTGGCACCAAATGAATGTCCAGTTTCCCATTATCATTTACCTGAGGATTTTAACCTTGGTAAACCATGTCTGAATCAGCAAGTTAACTAAAGTCTGTGAAGCATTGTTCTACTAATTCTGTCATTTCTTCTACGTTTATTAACTGGCATTTAACATAGAGCTTTTCTCCGTGAAGTAGTCTGAGCTTCTTTTACATCCCTATATGGTTATGAAGTTATCTAGATGATGTCTTTGAACCTTTAAATCCCAGAAGTATACAAAGGAACATATGAAGTTAGTGGATATGTCTATAATGTCAAGAAAAAAGAATATATGACTGTCTTTAGACATTTAAATCTCCTCTGGAAAAGGAAGTAGATCTATTATGCATTGTGCTGGAGGGAAGTTTTCGAAAGATAAATATTAATTCAACACAGGGAATAAGTTTCTTGTAATTGAAGTCACCCATTAACAGAAAGGGTTTTCTCACAAGTATTAAGGAAATATTTGTCTCTGGAAATATCAGAGACTAGACCTGTCAGGGTTGTTTGTCCTCAAGTTCATCCTCTTCAGTTGAAACATTAGTTATAAGAAAACATAAAGATCCTCAGAAAAATGGAAAATTCAGTAGAAACAGTGCCTAATCTTATAACACCACCTCAGAAACCATACTAGTAAGTCAATAAAATCCTAATGAATCTCAGTAGTATAACCAAATCCCGAGAGATGCAAATCGAGTGGGAATTCATTTGCAATCTTCATACTGGATTGATAGAAATCACTACTGGAGGGCAGCCCCTTTGGGTCCCCTGCCACTGTGGGATCTTTTCTGTCCTCTAAATTAGTCCTACTTAAAAAAAAAAGAAAAGAAAAAGAAATTACTACTGGGGGAAATGGGGATGTCAATATGGGTCTGACTCTCCATGAGGGAAGTAAAAGTTTTAGGATCAGTCACTAAATTGTAGACCTCAGCTTTTTTCCTCCACCCAGGAATGGTTTACATCTCCCAATTGGGTGTACTGAATCCTGGTATTACATATATAACAAAATATTAGAATTCTAATAAAGATTATACTACTGCCTTATCTCTTTCAACTCTTCCATGCTTCCCATTTCCTTTCTTTTGATCCCTGTATTTAGCTCCATTTCTTTCAGTTGCACAAAATAACTAACCCTAAAATTGAAGACTGAAACAGTCTGATGTTGTGTGAGGATAAGCTATGTGTCATCTGCAGCGTATCAGAGCGAATAGAATACCTGAAAATCATGCAGCCTTCCTCCACACCCACGGTCACTAACCTCATTAGTAACTCACAACTCTAGACCAGAACACATCTTCCAAGTTCAAATACGGATAAGAATGACAACTTGGACTTAGCCCAAAATGACTTTTACTTTGTAAATTACCAAACCAGCAAAATTAGATGAGGTGAAGAATGCAAGTAAGTAGAGATGCCTCTCTAGTACTTCCTGCAATTTTGCATGGTGTTACACCTGAAGTTTGGTGAAGAATGTCACCTCAAATGAAACATAAAATCTGCCAGGCTGGTGGACATGGATGCATCAGTTAGTATATTTTATGCTACCTGGGCTTGGTAATAGGCACATCATTCTCACTTAAGAAAATTCATGCTATGTCAGAGCATATGCTTCCATATTCTAGCTCTTACTGTATCAGTGAACCTACCTGACATTTCAATAGAGTAGGTCTGGCCATGACTTGCCACTTTGCCAAAGAGGGAAAAGAGAACTCTATTCAGAAGAAAACATAACTCAGTGGACCAAAAAACAGACTGGCTATGATTACTAGTGAGTGGGTTGATTATATCTTAAAATGCATGAGTACAGTATATATATATTCCTTTTTTTTCAAACAATAAGAACTTTTATTAACCCACATAACAAGAAGTTCAGAGATGTAGAGGGCTTCAGGACTGGTTGAGTCAGTTTCATTCCCTCTCATAAGATGGTTGCCTCCTAGTTGTGAGATATCTCCCTGCAGACAGGGGGATCTTTTTCCTTTGTTCAGCTTAATAGGAAAGAGGAAAATAATTTCTATCCAATCATGGAATGCAATTTTTCCTCTTGAATCTAATTGCATCCTTTTACTTTTTTTTAATAGACATGGTCTTACTATGTTACTTAGGTTGGACTCAGATTGTTGGATCAAGCGATCCCCTTGCCTCAGCCTCTTAAGCAGTTGGGACTAGAGGCACACATTCCACTGCACCCACGTTCTCTCTTTGCTTTTGTACTTTCTGCTTTCTTTTGTCTACATGCTACACAAGGTCTGTCTCCTCCTCTCTCATCCTGTTTCTAGGCAGTTGTGTATTTAGTGACTGATTGGCCCTCTTGTTACCTCAGATCTGCATTAGGGTAGCAGATGTCATTTGAGTCCCATTTTCCTTTTGTTTCTTAAAAAAATTAAAGATGAGTTCTCACTATGTTGCCCAGGCTGGTCTTGAACTCCTGGGCTCAAGCAATGCTCCCACCTTGGCCTCCCAAAATACTGGGATTATAGGTACGAGCCACTGTGCCCAGCCCTACTGCTACTTATTGTTAGAGATGCATCATGAACCCTGTGGGGAAAAGTGGTAGGGAAGAATTTGATCATTCTAGAATCAGTAACAATGCCATTAAACGAGCTACAAATCCGACCTCATATCCTATATATCTTTTTAATTCTCTTTCATTTTTGTATGTTTTTATTCCCAATAATACTGCCATTTTAGAATGTACTTTCTTAAGTAGCTGTATTACTCCATAATAAATGCATTAATTTGTATAATATATTGATATTCAACCTTTCCATAAAAAATCACGGTACCTCCTGCCTGGGAGTTCGGCCAGACTTCACAGATGAAGGACATAGTCTTTCACAGGCATGCTCTCACTTCGGATAACAACCACAAGTCTGGGAGTCCCCAAGTGTCTTAATCCATTTTGTGTTGCTAAAAAAAAATACCTGAGACTAGGTAATTCATTTTATTTTTTTTAAATTCATTTTATCTGGAGGCTAGGAAGTCCAAGATCAAGTTTGGTATCTGGTGAGGGCTACTTTCTGCTTCCAAGATGGTCCCTTGTTGCCTCATCCTGTGGAGAGGAGGAATACTACGTCCTCACATGGCAGAGGTGGATGGGCAAACTAACCAAATACTACACAAAGCCTCTTTTATAAAGGCCTTAATCCCATTCATGAGGAAGGAGCCCTCGTGATCTAATCACCTCTTAAAGGTTGTGCCTCTTAATACTATCACATTGTCAAAATCTGAATTTTAGAGAGGAGGCATCCAAACCATATTACCAAGCCATCTTCACTTCTAACCAGCTGACTACAAAGTCAGGGATTCTCCTTAGCCCTTCACTTTGAATAATTCATTAGAAAAACTCATGAACTCAGAAAAACACTATACTTATCATTACAGTTTTGTTATAGCAAAAGGATACATGTGAGAACCAGCCAAACAAAAAGACATATAGAGCAAGGTCTGAAAGTGTCCCACCATCTTCAAGGATGCATTATCCTCCCAGCACATTGATACAGGACAATACCCAGAGTATTGTCAACCAAGAAGTTTCATTTGAGTCTTCGATGTCCAGAGTTTTTATTAGAGCTTGATTACATACTGCTCATGTGGCTGACATTTAGACTCCAGCTTATCCTGGAGGTTTGGGATAACACCGTTAGTCTCTAGTTCCTCTGGAAGTTGGAACTGATGTGGTATGTTCCAAAATCCCAATCATAAATCACATTGTTGGACTATTCACTAGTGAAAGCTGTCAGGCAAACAAAGATACTCAATCAGCCAGGACATTCCTGGAGCCTAGCGATCTCCTCTTAGTAGCCAAGGGTAAAGGCCAGAGCTCTCTTTGGGCAAAGTAAATTCGTCACTACACACATCCCTGTTATAGAGTGTGCATTTATAATTTTTGGTCAGCATTCTGACTAAACAAACAATTCTTGTCCCAATCCTGTGTTGAATTTTTTAATTGTTCAATGCTACATTTCTGATTTTAAAGTTTATGTAGTACATGAATTTAGTAAAGCATGGCTGCATAAAAATGTGCTTTTTATTAAGAAATAAACAAAGGAAAATCTAGGTTGGTAGCATTGGTAGTGAATCTCCTTGAATCACTAATAAAACAGAAAGATCAAGTAGGATAATGAAGGCAAAAACCCAAGCACAATATCTACAATTAAACTAGGTGACAATGCATCCTCAAGAACCTAAAATATAATCATGTGGTAACAGGTGACACACATTTGTAAGATACATGATCATTTGTGTGGAAGAAAGCTGAGGGAAGGCAACAGGAAGTTTCTGAGAATGGAAGCAGTCTAAAAATCACCAACAGGTACTCACTGGAAGATGCCAGGAGACAATCTGAGAATGGAATCTGAAACAGAAATTCTTACAGAGCCCAATTCACAGGGATGAGATAAGGCAGTCACTGTAAGTTTTGAAATGAAAGAATTGTGTGGTCTAAGAATTTGCAAAGTAAAAGACCTAAGCCCCCTATTGGGATAAGGGTACACTTAGGATAAAACTGCTTGTAAGCATTGAGCAAGACAAGGATAGTGGAGAAAAGTAAAGAGAAGGTCCAGATAAAAGTGAGGAGAACAGAAAGCAGCAGGTTTTAGAAAATAAAAGGTTATATATTTTATTACTTCTGAAAAAAAAAATAGCCAAGGGAGTGCTAGATCACTACACCAGAAACATTAGCCTAATTTACTCCTACATTCTGAAAGTATAGGAAAACTATTTTCACTTAGCAGAAGCAATAGGGGAGGATTGCAGTTATGTCTAAACAATTCTAAAATAAGATAAAAATAAAATAAAGAGAAAAATATCTGCAGAAATGGCTGAAATAAAAAGTGTGGAGAAAACGAGAGAGCTGCAAATAGAAGAAACTTCAGAAATCTGAATTTGGTTTTCTTTGATCAAAGTGTCAAAAACTAAGCTATGCAAGCACAAAGTAAGATTGTATAAGGCCAAGAAAAGCTATGTGCTGTATGGGGAGTCCAGAGCTTGCACATGGCTGAGAATTGTTAGGGTTCTACCTAGTTTGAAAGACAGACCCCAGGCACTCAATTGACAGACAAGAAAGTCCAAATATAATGAGTAAACCATTCTAGCCTCAGGTTAGACCTGCCATATTAAAGCTTATAAACAATCCTCTAAAGGATCAAGCTGATCCACAAGTAAATTCATTACCTTCCATAACAAAGTTCAAGCTTTACAAAAAGTGAGAAAAATTGTCCAGTATCTAAAAAAAATTACTAGATATGTAAATAAGCAGGAAAAAGTGACCTACAATTGAGAGGAAAATCAATCAACAATAAGGAGGGTTAGTAATGGCAGAAATGATCTATTAGCATACTGGGGTGTTAAGACAGATGTCTGTAAGGGTAAAAAGTGAAGCATATACATAATGAAAGGAACAAATAGGAAATTTCAATAGAGAAATGGAAACTGTTTAAAACAAACAAATGAAGATTCTGGAATTGAAAAATACTCTATCTGAAATTAAAAATTCACTGAATATATTTTAAAAGCAGGTAAGGATTTTAAGACAGAGTAATAAAAAAAATATTTTTCTGAAGACAAGACAGAAAGAAAATTGATAGAAAATTAATAGAAACTCAGAGACTTGTAGAATAAAAGGAAATGGTTTAATGTGTAAGAGAATAGAGCCCAGATGTAGATCCACACTTAAATAGACAATTAATTTTCTTCAAAGATGCCAAAGCAATTCAATAAGGGAAAGAATAGTCTTTCCAACAACTAGTACTGAAACAATCAGATATCTGTGTGGGGAAAAATGAACACTGATCCATATCTCACACTATACAGGACAAAAGTCAAAATAGATAATAAACTGAAATGTAAATTATAAAACGCCTACGAGAAACTAAAATAAAAATAATTTCAACCTTGGAATTGGCAAATATTTGGACACGACAAAAAAATCAGTATTCATAAAATAAATTAAAAATTGATAAATTGGTCTTCTTCAAAATAAAAATCTTCTATTCAACAAAAAAAGCAACACTGAAAAATTCAATAGCAAACCACAACTTCTAACTAAGAACCTATACCCAGAAAATGTGAAAAATTTCTCTAATTCAATAATAAAAGATAGCTTAATTTTTTAATGAACGATACTTTTAAAAAATGCTAATGGACAAAAGATGTGAGCAGGCACTTCTGAATGTAACATATGTAAAGGTTCAATGAAAAGTTGAAAGCACTCGATGTTATGAGTCATCAGAGAAATTAAAACTATAGTGAGATAGTACTACATATTCACTAATGTATTAGTCAGAGTTACCCATGAAACAGAACCAATAGAGAGAAAGGAGAGAGACAGACAGGGGTGTGTGGAATGTGTTTGTAATTATAAAAAAATTAGCTCACACAATTATAGAGATGAGACATCCAGACCCAGGAGAACTGATGATACAGTTCCAATATAGTTCCCTTCTGAGTCCAAAGACCTGAGAAGCAGGAATGCTGATAGTGTAGTTTCCAGTCCAAATTCAAGTTCAATGGCAGAAGAAGACAGATGTCCTAACTTGAAGTTAGGCAGGTAGAGAAAAAGAATTCTTTCTTTCTTAGTCTCTTATTCTGTTCTGGTCTTCAGTAGATTGAATGAGGCCCACCCACACTGGGGAGGGAAATTTGTTTTACTCAGTCCACCAATTCAAGTGTTCATTCTCATCCAGAAATACTTGCATAGACATATGTAGAAATAATGGTTAACCAAATATCTGGGTACCACATGGCCCAGTCAAGTTGACACATAAACTCAACTGTCACAAATAGAATGGCTAAAATTAGGTAAAATGACTGTTGCAAGTATTAGTGAGGATATGGGGTAACTTGAACTTTCATACTTTGTTGGTGGGAGTATTAAATTGTACAACATTAAAAAAATTATTCTGGCAGTTTCTCATAAAGTTAAACACACAACTTAAACACTATGAGACAAGTTCACATTTTAGTATTTACTCAAAAGTAATGAAAATATATGTATACAAAAAGACATACCAAAATGTGTATAACAGCTTTATTCATGATAACCAAATGACTGTTAACAGAAGAACCAGATAACAAAAATAGTGGTTGGAGATTGCATCAGCAAGATGGTGAAACAAAGGTCATGTGCTCATGTCCCCCCACAACAAGATTTCTGCACCCGCCCACAGACAAAAGACTCTTTTTGGGAGCCTTGGAATTCAGGCAGGAGGTTGTGAAATACCAGTGGAGCCCAGGACCTAAGAGGGTTGTTTTGAGAATACAGACTTGTACCCAGGTGACAGACCAGCCAATTGTAATCCTGAGTTCAAACTCAGAAATGGTTTTATTTTCCAAAGAGCTTTGCTAAAACTCCATTTGGCCTTGAGCCTCCTACTAAAACCATCTGCCAAGGGGTCTAGGGAGAATCATGCACGCTACTAGTTCCTCAGCAGACAGGCTCATCTGCTTGGTGACATAGGTCTTACCAGTGGATTCAAAAATTAATCTGTAACTCAGTTCCTGCCCCCTCAGTTGTGACTCCAGCTTAGTACTGCTTACACAAGGACCCAGAGGGAGACTTGACCATTTGTGCCACTGGGACTAGCTTGCAAACTTCTGTCCCACGGTATTTTCTGAAGTAGCCCTGTCTCGCCTTCAGCCCCTCTCTGCTGCAACCTGGAAATGATCCCATCCATGCAGAGAAATTCTGGGAGACTTGCCCATCTCAGCCTCCATAACAGGCTTGTCAGCCTTCATCCTACAGCAGATCCTAGAGAAGCTGAGTATAAGCTCCATCCCCTCTCATTGTAGTTAGGGAGCTATCCCAACTGCATAGAAATCTCCAGGAGAATTGTCTGAGCCACTGGGACAAGTTTGCAGACTTCCAGCCCACAGCAGATCCTGAAAGGTCCCTGTCTGAAGGGTCCCATGTTTCACCAGTCCCTCTCTGCCATAGTCAGGAAGCTATCCCTCCTGTGCAGGGAGCAGCTGGGAGATGTGCCCATCTGTGCCAACTAGACATTCATTCCAGACTTCTTTTCACAACAGATCCTGAAGGACTCCAGCCTGTCTCTTCTGCAGTCCCAGAGTTACCTCGTCTGTACATGGAACTTCTAGGAGACATCTGGACAGACTGGTCAGACTCTGTCTGGAAAGGAGAGAGCTCTAGAAAGGACTCTGAATGTCAGTTCCAACCCCTCTCAGCTGTAGTCTACAAGCAATCCTGCCTACACAGGGAATTGTTGGGAGACTTGCCTGCTGGTGTCATCAGGTTGGCCTTGCCAACTTTAATCCCACAGCAGATTCTGAATTTTCCCTGAAGCTCAGTTTTAGTCTTTCCCACTTCTGACCTGGGAGCAATTCTACCCAGCCAGGGTCCTGCCAGAAGATGTATCATCTGAGCCACTGTGGCAGACTTGCCAACTTCTGTCCCTCAGCAGATCCTCAAATTGACCTGCATTCAGTTCTGGTTGTAGTCTTGCCTGCAGACTAAGAACAGTTCTGCCTGCCTGGGTGCCAAGAGAGAAAGATATCCTGTAGTGCTTTTGCAGGATGATGCCTTGAACTTTGTCAAACTGTGGATCTTGAAACCACCCTATAAAGTTATTGCAGCCCATCTCAACTGCACTCTGAGAGCAGGCTTGTTCACCAAGAAATCTACTGGAAGACCTCCCTACCCATAACCATGGAGGGAGGCCTAAATATCTCCATCTTAGTTATGGACCTGAAACTATTCTGTGTCTCAGGTTCACCCCATCTCAGTCACAGACTAGACCACCAAGCCCAGGGACCCATCTAGTGATCCAATGAGCACTCTCTAAGGGGCCTGGATGAAGTCACATCTGGATGAAATCATATCTGTCAGCACACTTGCTAACAGGCTTGCTGAAGCAGACACTCATCCCAGTGCCAGACTCACAAGCCAAGCCTCTGGAGACAGTTTAGTCTACTCAGGGACCAGATAGGACCCACAGCCACCAGAGCCCCTGGGAATGGCCAACTGTGGTCTCCATTGAGGACCCAGCATCAGCCACATGACACAGATCCAACCCTATATGACTGTGAGCTCATAGACAATCCCAACAACCCAGAGAAATAACAATAAGAGAGTCATCTTGTCAAACAAAGTATGTAAGACTGAAAGAAAGGTTTGCTTCTTCAAATGCACAGACAGCAGTGCAAGTTTACAGGGATAACAAAGAATCAAGCAAACATGACACTCTCAAAGAAAACTCATAAAGCTCCAATAACCAACATCAAAGAAATGGAGACATGAATTTTCTTAAAAGGATTCAAAATAATCACCTTAAAGAAGTTCATTGAGATGCAAGATAATACAGATAGACAATGAAATGAAATTAGGGAAACTATGCATGAATAAAACTAGAAGCTTAATGAAGAAATAGAATCAAAAAGAAAAAAAAGAACCAAACAGAAATCCTTAGCTGAAGAATACAATGATAGAACTGAAAAATATAAAAGAAAGCTTCAATAGCAGACTCAATCATGCAGAAGAAAGAACTAGTGAACTCAAAGACAGGTCATTAGAAATTAGCCAATTAGAGGAACAAAAAGAAAAATGATGAAAAAAGAGTGAAGAAAGCATACGGAATCTATGGGACAACATCAAACATACAAATTATAGGAGTACACAAAGGAGAAGAGAATGACAAAGGGGCAGAAAGCTTCTTTAAAGAAATATTGTCTGAAAACTTCCCAAATTTTGGGAGGAATAAGTATATACAGATTCAGAGAGCTCAAAGAACCTCAAGCAAGACCAATTTTAAAAACAAAATAATACTCTAAGACATATTATAATCAAATTGTCAAAAGCCAAAGACAGAGAGAACCATGAAAGCAAAAAGAAGAAATTTGTCACATACAAAGAATATTCCGTAAGGTAGACTTCTCAATAGAAACCTTGTGAGCTAGAAGGAAGTAGGATAATATATTCAAAGTACTGAAAAAGAAAAAAGAGTCAACCAAACATACAATACCCTGCAAACCTACTCAGTAATGAACTACTTTTAGATACAACAATATGAATGAACTTCAAAAATATGATCAGTGAAATAAGTCAGACAAAATGAATACATACTGTATATCATTAACATGAAGTCCTTGATTATGTAAACCTAATTCATGATCAAAAAAATTCAAAGTAAAAACTGCATCAACAGAATATAATAGGAAGTTGAAAATTGGGAAGTTGCATGAGGGAAAATTTGGGGGTAATGGAAATATTTTATATATCATTAAGACAGCTTATTAACAATTTAAGCTTGAAGGACATATGGATCTCTGTTGTAACTACTCAGTTCTGCTATTGTAGTGCAAAAGCAGTCATCAACAATATATAAATGAATGGGCATAACTGTGCTCCAATAAAACTTTGTTTACAAAAAGAGGAAACTAACTCTGTGCCATAGTATACTGATCCCTGATCTGGAGATATATATTTGCAATACCTGATTTAAAAATAAATCTTAACAAACAGAATAGAAGTAACTTTTTTTGCGTTTTTTTAATCCACAAAAAATTATAATATCCTAGTAATTTATGAAGTATTAAAAGTTTTTCCTGTAAAGTTGAGAAAAAGACAAGATGGCTATTATCACCACTTCTATTCAATACTATACCAGAGGTCCTAGCCGGGAAAATTATGATGGGGTGAGGGAGATGTAAATGCAAAGAGATTGGATAGAAATAGATGTCATATTTTGCAGATCATATGATTACATACATAGAAAATATAGAAACATTTTGATTAGTAAATTTTAGCAAGATTGCTGAATTCAAGGTAAATACACAAATTTCAGTTGTATTTCTGTATACCAGCAACATGAGAGAAAATAAAAATTGTAATGATAAAATTTACAATAGTATCAAAAATATAAAATACATTGGGATGAATCTATTCAAGAATACAAACTGACACAAAAACACTTGCAAAACTTTGTTAAAGAAACTAGATAAAACTTGCATGCTAATTAACTCAATCTAGCCATATTTCAAAACAAGTTATGCATGATAAATATATACAATTTTTATTGGTCAGTTAAAATAAATACATTTTTTAATAAGAAAAACTATAGTTAATATCTTCAGAGAGTTCAGAAAAGACAGTGCATAAATAAAACAAAAATAGGAGCCCGACTCGGAGGCTCAGTCTGTAATCCTGCGCCTTTGGGAGGATGAGGTGAGTGGATTGCCTGAGCCCGCGGGTTTGAGATCCAGCTGGGCAGTGAGACCTCATCTCTACAATAAATCAAAAAATTAGCCGGGTGTGGTAGCGCATGCCTGTAATTCTGGCTACTCGGAAGGCTGAGGCGGAAGGATCGCCGGAGCCCAGCAGGTCGAGGTTGCGGTGGCCGGGAGTGGTCACTGCACTCCAGTCTGGGCGACAGAGTGAGACTCCGACTCAAAAAAAAAAAAAAAAAAAATCCAAATATGAAAGGCAAATCAAGTAAACTTTAAGAAGATAATGTCTACATGATTGGTAGATAGGGAAAAATATTCTAAGATAGGACTCAAAAGTCTCCCAACACACAGGAAAAGTCACATTTTAATGCTGACTGCAGAAAGAAAGAAAGAAAAAAAAGGAAGAAAGAAGGAAGGAAGGAAGGAAAGAAAGAAAAAGAAAGAAAGAGAAAGAAAGAAAGAAAGAAAGAAAGAAAAAGAAAGAAAGAAAGAAAGGAAGGAAGAAAGATGGAAGGAAGGAAAGAAATGGTGATATATAACATGTTCATGGATCAGAAGACTCAATCTTATAAAGGGGTCTATTATTTCCAGATTATATACTCAATTCAATCCTAATAAAAATTCCAGTGGCTATTTTTTTTTAGACAATAGAAAACTAATTACAAAGTTAATATGGAAATGCTTTGAACAACAAAACAAAACAAGGTAATCTTTAAAAAGGGCAAATGCTGAAGGGCTTACACTTCCAGATGCCTATATAAAACCAGTTACTAAGACTGTGGTATTCCAATAAGAATAAACAAACAGAAAAGAGACAACTCCAGAAAGAAACCTACATAGTAAGCTGATTTATAACTGTATCCTCAATATGGTAGAGAAAGCTTTTTTTTTCAATAAATAGTACTGGGTCCACTTGGTATACATATATATGACTTGACCCCTACACACCATTGAAAAAATTCAGTTCTGGTTATATTGAAGTTTTAAATGTGAAAAGTAAAACAATAAAGAGTTTAGAATAAAACATAGAAGAGTACAATTATGACATCGAAGTAGGCAAAGATTCCTTAAACAGTATATAGAAAACATTAGCCAAATTTTAAAAATGAATAATGGTACTATTTAAAACTTCTGTTCATCAAAAGACAACCCACACAGTAAGAATAGATATTTGTAATACATAAACCTAAAAAGGAACTCATATTCAAAACACTTAAAGAACATCTACAAATCAGTGGAATCTTGACAAAAGACTTTACCAAAAATTTCACGAAAGAAAATGTATTTTAAAAATTGTCATAGTAGAACATACATAAGGAAATATGCGCATAGCAAATGGTCAGTACACAGTATGAAAATGTATTAAATGTACAGTTCAAATTAAAACTGTAAGATACTACTACAATTCCAACAAAATAGCTAAAATGAAAGAGAGAAAACACCAAGTGTTAGTAGGGATGTTTGAATAACTGAAACTTTATTATACTGCTGGTGGGAACCATATGTTTAGACAATCAACTTTATAAAACATCTTGGAAGAATATACTATAGCTGAACATATGCATACTCTACGAACCAGCAATTTCACTCAACAAAAATGCAAATACATGATCACCAAAAACATGTTTTAGTTTGTTCACAGCCACGCTATTTGAAATATCTAAAAAGTGGACCTTATTGAGATGCCCAACAGTGGGATGGCTAAATATACCATGGTTATTTACTAAACAGTAATGAGAAAGAACAATCTACAACAGACAACCATAGGAATGAATATCAAAATAAAATATTGAGTTAAAGAAGTCAGACCAAAAAAGTACATACTGTATTATTCTTTTTATATAAATGAATCTATGCTGTTAGAAGTCAGAAGAATGGTTACTCTTAGAGGAATAGTGACTGGCACGGCGCCTGAGTGAGGCCTCAGGGGTCCCTAATGTTCTGTTTTTGATCTGGGTAGTGATTTCACAGCTGTGTTCACTGTGTGAAAATTTATTGAGCAGTGCACTTTGATATGTGCATATTTCCTTATGTATGTTCTACTTCTATGACAATTTTTTAAATAGAAAAATAAATAAGCCTGGGGAAGAAAAGATGGGTGGGAATTTCAATGCAAAAAGATTGGCTGAGTTGATAATTATTAAATTTGGGTGATGGGTACATGGGAATAATTTTATAATTCCTGTTACTATTATCAATGTTTCAAATGTTCTGAAATATAAGATAAAAATAAGAGGTGAATAAAAGAAGGGAAAAAGATAATGATATATGCCTGTGATTGAAAAATATGGAAGTGTAATAAATGTGAGACTAGTGCTCCTGTGAGGGTGGTTAGCCATAGACCCACTGTTTTTGTTATAAACATTTTAGAACTATTTGATTTCATAAATTACATACATGCATTACTTTGCTAAATTAAAAATAAAGTGTAAAGGTCTATAAATAAAAATTAGAAGAAAAAATGAAAAGTCTTATAATTTTAGCCTCAAATGGTAATAAAATTTTTTGGATTTATATTACTTGAGGGAATTGGAATAAAAGAACAGAAATTAGAGTTAAGAGGCCTGAGATGCTGTGATTTCATAGAAGATTTAATTTAATATTCTTGGACTGAAAAAAAAGAAAGAAAATCAATAAGGAGCCATACTCCCTAACATGGAATGCATTGGAAACTGGAATTTTGGGACAGAGAATATACATATAGCTTTATATTGTATAATTATATATTTAGCAGAATAGTAAGTCAATTCTAAGTTCTCAAACTTCCTGTGGTCAAATAAGTTTGAAAAATATTCCACTGAATCTTTATTCCAAGGAGAACACTTTGGGGAATTCTGAGCTAAAGGCACATTTGCTTTGTTAAACAAAGCAGGCACAATGCATTTTTATGAAATTTACCTAAGGTAGCAATCTGCTGAAACTCTATTGATGATTTTTTTTTTTTTTTTTTTTTTTGAGTTGGAGTCTCACTCTGTCACCCAGACTGGAGTGCAGTGGCCGCTCCCGGCCACTGCAGCCTCGACCTGTTAGGCTCCGGCAATCCTTCCGCCTCAGGCTTCCGAGTAGCCGGAATTACAGGCGCGCGCTACCACGACCGGCTGATTTTTTGATTTTATTGTAGAAATGAGGTCTCGCCTGATCAGGCGGGTCTCGAACCCGCGGGCGCAGGCAATCCACTCACCTCAGCCTCCCAGTGGCTCGGGATTACAGGCTGAGCCACCGAGCCCGGTTTATTGATGATTTTCAATCCCTCCCCCCAGCCAAATAGAATGCTTTGACCCTTTGGCAAACCTAATTGTTTAGCTAATCAACATAAGTTTACTACCTCTCCTCCCTGACACACCTCCTTTTACCACTTCTGTTTTGATGGTGGAAAGGCAAAATACTTACTGTCCCAGGTCTGTTGCAATTTGTGGTGATAATGTGACTTGATTTTCATCAATGACAAAAAAGCAAAAGTCAGCTGGGAATGTCTGGGAAAGTTTTGCGTTCAACATACTACTACCACCTTCAACTGAACAAAGCATGATTTGTTTTGTTTTTTTTCTTTGTGTGATATGCCTATATAGCTTTTTAAATCAGGTTTCAGGAGAGGTTGGAAATAAATGTATGTTCAATCTGACATGTTTATCTGAAGCCATATACATTGTCTACACATACCAACATTTTAAATAAGCAAATTAAAACATGTTTGAGAATGACAGACCAAATTCAGGATTGTGGTTGTCATATGCAAGAAGCGGAAGTGGACTGGGATTGGGGAATGGGTTAAGGGAGCTTCAACATGAATTATATCTGTAATGTTGTGCAATTTCAAAATGGAAGAAAATGAAGTAAAATATAAAATTTGATGAGGCCAGGGATTGGGTACACAAGTGTTTCTTATGTTAGACTCTATAACTTTAAATATACTAAAATATTTCAAAATTAAAAAGGCTGTATGCAGAGGGAATTGTTTATAAATGCATAAATAGGTAAGAACAGCAAGAATCTTGAAAAACAAGGCTCAAGAAGGTGAGATATTAGAAAGGATAGGCAAAATATGAAAGAAGAATCCAGACCAGACTACAGCATAGATGTTTCACTTGCCTCACTAAGGGATGGAATGTGATAACAATATCTAGTATGAAATACATATACTGTATATGTATATGCATGCATATATACATAAATGTACATAAACATACTTGTGACTAAATTGGGTGTATAGATTGCTCTCATTAAATACTGTGAGTTCAATTCTTTAAAAACAATTTATTTTCTTGTTTTTATGAAAGTCTAATATTTTGTTAGGTTTAGATACCTCACCAGGTTAAACCTTCCATCAACATTCCAGAAGTCATAAAGAGGTCTGAAACAGGTAAGCTTGCCTTCTTAAATAAATGTAGCCTTACTGAGACCAATTTCTTTCCATGAAGTTTGTTACAGAAGCACTATATGATGTATCAGTGATCCATGTTTTAAGCTAAGAGTTAAATCTACACACTTACAAATGTTTGATTAAATTTACTATAGGATTAACTACATACTGACAACAAAAGTACAAATGACTTTTTCATTTGGAATCTCCCTCAAGAAGCTGTTATACTCAGTTTTAGCTGAAACTATTCTAAAATTAAATGCAATGATGCACAATTTATGTATAGTACTATATCTAGAATAGTTCCTCTTCTCAATAGCAAATGATCTGAATGATCTGATAGCACAATTGGTTCAGTAATTATCCATTCAGCCATAGAAATACTTCCCTAGGAAATTGAATCACCTCAATTACCCAGTTTGGGGATTCATAATAAAATATTGAATAGGTTTTTATCTAAGTATGTTGACTATTTTCCACTTGTAAATGTGTCTCTAAATTATATAATTTGTCTAGATAATGAGCATGATTCAGTTAAAGAAGAATAGTATTTGAAAGTATAACTAGTTTCCAGCCCTAGCTATGTTATTCACCAAGGGTGTGATTTGGGTATGTTATTTCAGCTCTTTGAGACTCATCTTCCTCATCTATAAAATGGGGACATATGATTACACCTTATATAATTAAAATTATCTATGTAGAATACAATCAATACATGTTAGTTCCTTTCCTGCCTCTATAAAATTCATCTCCAAGCCCACTGTCATTGATTAAGATGCTGAGAATCCATGGACCATTAGCATCCAAAGCAATAATGAGCATTCATAATAATGAGCATTCATAATAATGAATATTTCAGTTGTTTTAAGCAATTGATATATTTTTTCAGATTGTTCAACAACAAACAAATAACGTGTCAGTTAGAGCAGTGCTTTAAGATCTTCTTGCAAGGTCTCCAAGAAAATTCAGCTTATGAGTAATCTTACTTTTACCTTCCCACTAACAATAAGCCTGATAAAATCAGGCTTCTGATAAAATCAGAAGGGAAGCAAATGTTAAAGAATGAAAGGTACAGCTTGGGAAAGGAGGGGTTTATGTAAATGAATCACAAACTTTTAAAACCCCAAATCAAAATGATCCCATGTATAAATTTTTGACTTAACTATTTTTACATGTTCTTAGGCAAAGTATGTTTTCCCAAATCCACATCTACTCAAAATATTGACCAAAAAAAAAAAAAAAAAAAAAGGAAGAAAGAAAAGCAGTAGTTACCGAATTCAATGGTTAAGGAAGTTACCATGGGATAATTTCTGTCCTATACCATAAGCAACTAAGAGTGGGAGAAAAATCATGTCATATACTGGAAGAGAAAAAATGAGAGAAGATACAGCTATATCAGCATTTGCCTTTTGATTCTTCCATTTAATAAAAATAAGTCATTTTTCTCTTCACTGAGTTAATATACTGACAACCTAGGGGATTTTCACAGCCATTTTAAAGAATCAAAATCAGTTTTTCTCCAAAGGTTGAATGGGCTCACTTCCATTGAGGATTTGGACAGAATCTCCACAGTGGCCTTTCCATATTACAGAACTTCAGTTATCATTATTCCTGTTCTCCTGCTCTCCTCTGAGAACTGCCAAGCGTCAGGGGAGACATGGCTGCTGGGGGGAGTTCTGTAAGGCAGAAGTTGAAGCTTGTGGAGAATAATTTCAGCTGAATGTGACTTAGGGCAAATCAATAGGTGACTCAACTGTACTGAGATCTACAGGAAGAATTATATTTTTTTCTGAAAACAATGTTCTATGAATCAAACAATAAAGATTATGTCTTTCCTTTCAGTCAGAAACATGAACTAACAATGAATCAGATCCCTGATAGAAAATGTGACCTGTTTACTTTCTAGCTTCAGTGAAAAGCTCAGCTGAAAATAGTGATATTTAGAATAGATAACCTAAAATGGTGAGGCCCCAAAATCAATCTTCAGAAAGATGCTGGGCTGGCTGAATAACAGTCACCTGGGAGCTTGTTAAAAATACATATTCCTAGACTGTGGCCCATAGATTTTTCTTCTGTGGGTTTGTGAGAGGACCTAGGACCATTTGTTTTTTTAAATTTCAGGTAAGCTAAACAATGTACAATGCACTCACACATAATATACAACACATATGCAAAAAAAGAACAAGGAACTTGTTTTTGGATATGTCCTGATAGAAGCCAATCTTCAAGACATTTTATTAAGTGAAAAGTGCAAACGTGTATTATCATATTTTACCAGTGCTGTTAGAAAAAAGATTAAAGATACATATTTGCTTATATGTACAAGAAATATTTCCAGAAGATTACATAAATATCTGATAATATTGGTTTTGCCTCTGGAGGGAAGAACTCGGTGTTGGCAGATAGGCGTAGGAGACAGATTTTCCCACAGCATAACCCTTTGTACCTTTTGAAATTTGAGCTAAATAAAAATTTATATATTCAAAAATTACTGAATATTATTTCTACTAATATACTCATGACAAAATATGGCTGTTAAATAACTTACCAAGTGACTCTGATTTTCAGCCAGGATTTTAACTACCATTGGCCAAGAAATACATAATATGCAACATATTAATGCAATAATATAGAAATGTTTATTGCATTGTTATTGGAATTTTCCTCCTCTGAAGCAGAGCACCACAAAGCTAGGTACAGGGTAGTTGCATTATGTGAATGATACATTCCTGAAAAACTCACTTATTTCTAAACTGTATAGTTCAAGACTAAGATACAATAGATCTGACAAAGGACGGCACATCTGTTTATTGCCACGCCCTAACAGAAATAGCAACAACACAGTTTACAATTTATTCAGCACACCAGCTGAATAAATTATATAATTCTTGATTATTTTTATAATTGGATGGGAGATTCATTATTTCAAAACATATAAAGAGATTTTATTAATGTTTTGTACTTGATTTAAAATCGGTGAAGTTCAAAAGCACTTTAAATGCAACCACATCAGTCTTGCACTACATTTGATTAATCTTCTCAGATAAAACAACAAAAAACCTTCACAGAAAAATATACTTGGATGTAATTTTTTGGCTTTATTTAGAATTAATCAAGAAACATCCACTTGAATAATGCTTCTGCATTTTCTGTTAAAGACATTTTGATCATTGACTCCTTGATGCCACTTGTATAAATCATCATTTTCCCATTAAAAGTTTTGTAGCAGAAAATGTTTTAAAGAAATGTATACTTCCTTTTATCAGATGAGAATTGCGGCCTAAAAACTTGGAGTTGAATCCTATATTCAACCATCTTATGTGGCATTTGCTTTTTTTGAGGGGGGTAGAGGAATTTTTTTAAAATGGCAAATATCACCCACTTATAAAATGTAAAAAGAATTTTTTTTAAGAAAAGAAAACAAAATTGTTTTTATTGGATAGCAATTTGATAATATTTGGTTTTAACTAAAATTTGGCTTCCTACATGAGGTAAAGCAATTGAACAGATAATAATTAGACTCACTTTCTTTGAGCATGTCTATGGGAGAAATAAGCCAATGAGAAAAGTTCCTACCTTTGATTTAGTGATTCTAAGTGAGTTAGGTTGATTAATACACACTTTAAATGGATGGACAGGAATAATGAAGGAAATGCTCTAAGAGTTAAGTCTCAGGCTCTAAAGACTTATATGGTTGACTCCTTCCTACCATTTGATGAAGTTTTGGGAACCAACCAAATTATTTTTACTTTCTCTAGTCTTTTGCTCCGTTAGGATCCTGCACAGGACCATTTAAAAGAGATGACTAATCTGTATCTGGCAGAATGTACAGAACATAAGAAAAACATGCTGGGACTGAGGTGGAAAATTAAAGTGGCTTATAATAACTGATAAATATAGAGCGGTGCCCCACTTTGGAAAACAGTCCAGAAACTCCTCAAATGGTTAAACATAAACTTAGCCATTTGACTTTTAGGTATTCATTTTCTTTTGTCTACTTCAATTGATAACTCTAATTGGCCCAATGGATGAATCAGGGAAGAGAGATAAGTTGTGTCTCATTATTAAATTAAGAGTTATCTGGAATTCAATAATTATATTGAATTCTGTGTTTATTGTCTCTACCTCCTATTTTATACTTACGTCTCTAATTTTAGGGGAATATTGTTATAGACTTAACTTTTTACTAAAATAACATCTGATTAAAATAATATATCTAGCGTTCATTATTTTAAATATTTAAAAATATAGAAAAACATGATTCATTTTGTATGGGTACTTAATAGATAGTAGAAATAAGTCAGTGAGGGATTCATAGATTATGTACAAAAGGATTCTGGCTATATATATATATGGAAAATAAAGTTTTAACTCTAAAAAAAAGAAAAACTTCATGAGTCTTGTACCTAAAGATGATCACTGTTAATATTTTGCTACTTTATGCTTTTTCTCAGGTTAAAATTATGCTGTATGCATTAATTTTAAAGTAGAGGCAAATATTTCACAACTTTCCTCATGAATTTTTCCAAATTTATGAAATTTTCTACTACCATATCATTCTCATGACTATAAGGTATACTTTTTGAACTAGTTGTCCCTGAGAAACAGATTTTAAGAGAGAGATTTGTATCGCGTGCAGTAATTTTATGGGTGAGTGTTATCAGATCAATGTCTATGGGCAAGTGCAGGAAGTAGAGTTGAGTAGAAAGAGGAGTGGAACTGCAACAAAAGACCCTGGGGAACTATGGAGCTGGGGTGGCCCTTAAAAACTGTCCTTTGAGACAAAAGGGCTAGGTCTTTGAAAAGGGACTCTGCCCAAGGAGTAGGGCATGAATTTGGGCAAGGCAGTTCTTTTCAGTTTAAGGCAATTCCCAGATAGGAATTCAGCTAAAAGCCTTCAATCACCAATGGCACCAGCAACTGAAGTAATGAATTCCTCAGTTCTGAGGGGAACATCTGGGTGACAAACTAGTATTTGCTATAGTCCATCTCTTGTGCCACTTGAATTCAGGGATATATTTTATTAAGTTCTCATTGTATCCATCCTCTTCTAACTATTCCTGATTCTGCCCACCCTTGATTAACATATATTCTGATCTCAGTGGCTTATATGGTTGGGTGTCCCAGACCCTCATCTCTTATAGTCTGAATTCTCAGTCACCATGACCTTCTCGGGCAATAGCTGTTACATTTATCCAGTCATTGTCAAAATTGGGCAATGTAGCATACCAAGAGATACCCCAGTGGGTGCCAAACATATTCTTCCCTGCCCTCATTGTGAAGCAGCAACCTTATCTCCACCAGATGATCAGAGCAAGTGCATTTGCCTGGATAGTGACTTTTTTCCTTGTGTACTATTTTCCTTGCCATTTTCTTGAAATGAGGACTCCAGAGACAATAGAAGTTTTAGTTTAAAGTTTAGTTAACATTTCACCCTCTGGAGAGCAAAATACCTAGATTCACGTTGTCCAGAGTTGATCACTTGGAGGAAGAGTAAGTGGAGCTAATCCTACTTCCTTCTCTTGATTCCTAGCCCTATACATTCTACCTACTTAGACACAGTATCATACAATGATCATTGATTAGGGTATGTACTAGGTCCTGGAACATTGCACTCAATTCCTATAGAGTATCACATTTAAACTGGTGCCTCAGATACCCTCTTAAAAATTATTTTATTTTATTTTATTTTATTTTTATTAATCAATATTTTTTATTATGGTTTTGTGGGGTACAGTTAAGGGTTAGGTGTACAATTACGTTTCATTCAGGCACCCTGTTTGATAAAAGGTGTTTTCCCATCCCCAGACAGATATTTGCTACTGTTAATTCCATCCCCCTCCCCCCCATAGTTTCCAGTACCATCAATCATTTTCATATAGTATTACATTGGATGTTCAAGGTCCATTATATGAGTGAGAACATGTGATATTCGGATTTTTGTTTTTGTGAGAGGTCACTCAGTATTATAGACTCTAGTTCCATCCAGATTGCTGCGAAATTCATGATTTTGTTCTTTTTTATGGCTGCATAGTATTCCATCGTGTATATGTACTACATTTTTTTAATCCAGTCCTCTTTTGATGGGCAGTATGGTTGTTTCCAGGTTCTTGCTATTGTGAACAACGCTGCGATAAACATACGTGTGCAGGTATCTTTTCTATAGAGTGATTTGTGTTCTTCAGGGTATATTCCCAGTAGGGAGATTGCAGGGTCATATGGAAGGTCAATTTTTAGAGCTTTTATGAATCACCACACTGCTTTCCACAGAGGTTGCACTAGTTTACACTCCCACCAACAGTGTAGAAGTGTTCCCTTTTCAACACACCCTCTCCAGCAGCTGTTATTTTTTGAGTTGTTGATAATTGCCATTCTGACTGGAATAGGTGGTATCTCAGTGTGGTTTTGATTTGCATCTCCCTGAAGATTAGTGAGGTTGAGCATTTCTTCATGTGCTTATTGGCTGCTCGGATGTCTTCTTTTGTGAAGTGTCTGTTCATATCTTTTGCCCATTTTATAATGGGGTTGTTTGTTTTCTTCTTTTCAGTACGTTTCAGTTCCTTGTAGATCCAGGATGTTAAGCCTTTGTCAGACCTAGAGTTGGCAAATACTTTTTCCCAGTCTGTAGGCTGTCTCCCTGCTCTCTTGATGGTTTCTTTGGCTTTGCAGAAGCCTATCAGTTTAATAAGGTCCCACTTGTCTATCTTCTCTCTTATGACCTGTGGGTTTTGGGTTTTGTACAGGAATTGGATGCCAGTTCCGATTTCCATGAGAGTATTTCCTTCCTTTTCTAAGGTTCTTATGGTTTGAGGTTTTACATTTAGGTCTCTGATCCATTTGGAGTTAACCTTTGTGCATGGGGATAGATAGGGGTCCTGTTTCAATCTTCTGCATGTGGTCAGCCAATTTTCCCAGCACCATTTACTGAATAGGTTCTCCTCTCCCCATTGGTAGGTGGTGGGGGCTTTGTCGAAGATGAGTTGGTTGAGAAATTGAGGTTTTGCTTCTGGAATCTCAATTCTGTTCCATTGATCTATATGCCTGTTCCTGTACCAATACCAAGCTGTTTTGATGATTGTAGCTTTATAGTAAAGTTTGAAATCTGGTATTGTGATACCACCTGCTTTGTTTTTTTTGCTGAGGATTGTTCTGGCTATTCTTGGATGTTTGTGTTTCCATATGAATTCCTGTGTTGTTTTTTCTAGGTCTGAGAAGAATGTTGTTGGTAATTTAATGGGTATTGCATTGAATTTGTAGATTGCCTTAGGTAAGATGGACATCTTCACAATGTTGATTCTTCCGATCCATGAGCATGGGATATTTTTCCACTTGTTCATGTCGGCTTTGATTTCTTTGAGCAGTGTTTTGTAATTTTCATTGTAAAGGTCTTTCACGTCTCTGGTTAGGAAGATGCCAAGGTATTTCATTTTTTTTGTGGCTATTGTGAATGGAACTGTGTTTTTAATTTGGGTTTCTGTTTGTTTATTATTGGTGTAGAGAAATGCGATTGACTTTTGTGCTATTTATTTTGTATCCTGAGA